>NC_088882.1:18078499-18335999 GCF_032884065.1 Artemia franciscana | reverse complement strand
AGTTGTGTCCCTGTGTCCCACCTGTGAATAGATATATATATATATATATATATATATATATATATATAATATATATATATATATATATATATATATATATATATATATATATTATATATATATTATATATATATATATATATATATATATATATATATATATATATATATATATTATATATATATATATATATATATATATATATATATATTATATATATATATATAATATATATATAACGGAAGTCATGGCCAATTGTAGAAAAAAGCCAAGACAGATTGTCCAGGTTAATTTTACCCCTTTGATGGCCGTTGTTACTGTCTCCCATTTATGCTCCATGCAAACGTGTCTTTTTACAATGACGAACTAGAGTCGTACCGGGTTGGATGTTGCGTATAAATAGATTGTCGGGCTTACTGACTCTTGAACATGCAACATATAATTGTCCATGGGAAAAACAATCCGTATTCAGATCTATACCTCATTATTCTAATGATGTGTCCCTGTGTCCTGGTCGTCATTTATGTTCCCTGAGTCCCGGTCGTCATTTGTGTCCCGGTGTCCCAGTTTGTAATATCTCTTTGAGTGTCCCGGTCGTCATTTGTATTCCCTGTGTCCCGGTGTCCTGGTCGTCATTTGTGTCCTGGTGTCCCGGTCTGTAATTTCTATTCGAACAATCCCTGTGTCCCGGTCGTCATTTATATATCCCGCCTGTGCCCCCGGCGTCCCCGTTGTAGTTGTGTCCCTGTGTCTCGGTCGTCATTTATATTCCCTGTGTCCCGGTCGTGATTTGTGTCCGGGTGTCCCAGTCTGTAATTTCTCTTTGAGGTTCCCGGTCGTCATTTATATTCCCTGTGTCCCGGTCGTCATTTGTGTCCCGGTGTCCCAGTATGTAATTTCTTCAGTTGACAAACATGACGTCAGTCGACAAACAACTTCATGACGCATACAGCTCAATCCTCATAATGACGTTAGTCGACAAACATGACGTCAGTCGACACACAAACATGACGTCACTTGACACACACACACACAGAGACAACTTATTTGTCTCTGTGTGTATTCTCCTGATGAGCCCTTATGTTGGGTGTTGCCTCTGAATTATTTGTCTATATTATTTTTTCTATTGTTCGGTAAATGACGACTTATACTTATTGACGACATGACTGCCTGTCCATGGATTATTCTTTATGGTTGATTGTGTGTGGCTATGCTGTTTGACCTATGTGATTGTATGGATGATTAGGGTTAAGGCCTCATTCAAGTGCTGGTCTGTATTAATCACTAATTTAGGAAAACAGTCTTCCTTTTCTCCTTCTGTCTCTTTTTTTTTTTTGTGTTTGTGCTGTAGCATTGGTGATTTCTCTTTTCATGATATTATTCCAGGTTGGATCCAGTGCTGGTGGAGAAAATTTTTTTAGTTTTCTCCCCGACAGACCTTTACCCTGGTCCAGGTTTTTAACCTGATATTGTTAATTATTGGTGAGATGGCACTTATGCAAATTTCATGTTCTTTCATCTTTTTGTTTATGTATTTATTGACCTATTGACCTTGGCATGTTTTTTGGACTATGATTGTTGGATTTTGATTTGGATGTTGGTTTGTTTTGGATTTATTTTCAATAACTTTTTATGCAACAAAACACAAATATTAGCCTCGGAACTCGGAACGATTTTTTGAAAGTTAGTGTAAAAGTCGTTGTTTTCTTTGCCAAGATCATTTTGTCCCACGGACTTCTGTTAAAAGTACATTGTATAATAAAAATTTTGCATGCAAGTTACGTGGTAATGTTAATTGTAGAACAACCAATGTAATTTACCTATTAGAATGTAATAAATGCTGCCTACAATATGTGGGGGGAAACAACTAATAATATATATAAAAGATTTTCTGGACACAAGACAACAGTTAATAATGAAAAAACTAATAACTATCTAGTTCAACATTGTAGTAATGGTAAATGTTCCATATCAGATATAACGGTCACAATTTTAGAAAATTTAGAATTAGAAAATTTAAATAAAGAAGAGAAGAATAATAGACTACGTAAACAGGAGGATTTCTGGATCCATACTCTTGGTACAGCTTATCCTTTTGGGCTAAATGATCGTGTAGTTTTTTTATTTTTTTGAGAATTTAGAGTGGCGAAACCCTATATAGGCCAGTGTATTCTCCTGATGAGCCCTTATGTTGGGTGTTGCCTCTGAATTATTTGTCTATATTATTTTTTCTATTGTTCGGTAAATGACGACTTATACTTATTGACGACATGACTGCCTGTCCATGGATTATTCTTTATGGTTGATTGTGTGTGGCTATGCTGTTTGACCTATGTGATTGTATGGATGAGTAGGGTTAAGGCCTCATTCAAGTGCTGGTCTATATTAATCACTAATTTAGGAAAACAGTCTTCCTTTTCTCCTTCTGTCTCTTTTTTTTTTTTTTTTTTTTTTTTTTTTTTTTTTTTTTTTTGTGCTGTAGCATTGGTGATTTCTCTTTTCATGATATATAAAAATAAGTTGTCTGTGTGTGTGTGTGTCTGTCGAGTGACGTCATGTTTGTGTATCGACTGACGTCATGTTTTCGACTGACGAAATTACAGACCGGGACATCGGGACACAAATGACGACCGGAACACCGGCATATCTATCTATCTATCTATATATATATAAATAAGTTGTCTGTGGATGTGTCTGTCAGGTGATGTCATGTTTGTGTGTTGACTGACGTCATGAATTTAGCTGTTGTCATTTTTGTTATGACGGTGACGTCATTAAAGATATTTAAGACATGCGTTCACGTAGAAATCTATTAATGTTTAACTTTAAAATGACTGATGAACTTACAATGGCAACAGCCGAGGAAGATGCTCAAAGAGTTTATACCAAAAAACTTGCTGCTGATAGAGAAAGTCAGAAAAGAAAGCGTGCCGAGGAATCAAGAGAACAGCAAGGAAACAGGCTTGAGGCTGATAGAGAAAGAAAGAACAGAAAGCGTGCCGAGGAACTACCAGAGCAACGCGAAAGCAGACTTGCTGCTAAAAGAGAAAGTGAAAAAAGAAGGCGTGCCGAGGAACTACCAGAGCACCATGAAACCAGACTTGCTGCTAAAAGAGAAAGTGAAAAAAGAAGGCGTGCCGAGGAACTACCAGAGCACCATGAAACCAGACTTGCTGCTAAAAGAGAAAGTGAAAAAAGAAGGCGTGCCGAGGAATCACAAGAACAGCAAGAAATCAGGCTTGCTGCTGATAGAGAAAGTAAGAAAAGAAAGCGTGCCGAGGAATCAGAGCAACCTGAAAGTTATCGCCTGGCATTCAGGTACAGCCCAGTCGATGATTATAGCTTGAGTAGATGTGTTCAAATCGGGACTATGTCTAAAATTTGTCCCTATTGCAAGGCCTTGAAATTCAATGGTGAAACAATGGGAATGGGTTGCGCCTCGGGAAAAGTTAAACTTCCTCTATTGGCTGCACCACCAGAGCCATTGAAGACTTTCCTACTGGAACTACGTCAGAATCTAAGCGTTTTTTGTCACAAATCACTGAGAATCATAAATTTTTACAATAAAGCAATATCCTCGACTTTTAGTATCGAACACAATTACTGGCAATGATGGTTACCCACAATATAGAAAAAGATCTACTGAAGATGGCGGTAAAACAGCAATAATAAAGAAGCGTAACGGTACCACCATCGAAGTAGATAACCAGTGGGTTGTTCCATATTCCCCATTATTATCAAAAACATTTAATGCACACATAAACGTTGAATACTGTAACTCCGTAAAGGCAATCAAATACATATGTAAATACGTCAACAAAGGCAGTGACATGGCAGTTTTTGGCTTGCAGCCCGAAATCAAAGATATCGACGAAATCGTACAATATCAGGCTGGAAGATACATAAGCAGTAATGAAGCCGTTTGGCGAATTCTTTCATTTCCGATACATGAACGTAGTCCAGCTGTTGTTCACTTAGCGGTACATTTACAGAATGGTCAACGTGTTTATTTCTCGGAAACCAACGTGCAACAAAGAGCCCTGAATCCACCGGATACAAAGTTAACCGTTTTCTTTTCGCTTTGCAAAAAAACTGCTGTATACTGAAGTGCCTTCGTATTACACGTGGAATACTAAAAATAAAGTATTTGAACGTCGAAAACAGGGTAAGTCAGTCGACGGCCAACCTACCATCTTCAAAGATACCACGATAGGAAGACTCTACACCGTTCACCCTAATCAACATGAATGCTTCTTTCTACGCCTGCTTTTGGTGAATGTACCCGGTCCGACATCCTTTGAGTATTTGTGAACTGTAAACGGTACTATACATGACACTTACCGTGGTGCATGCCAAGCTCTGAATTTATTGGAGAATGACCAACACTGGGATAACTGCATCAATGACGCGTGCGAAACGTCAACCCCAAGTCAAATTCGTGCATTGTTTGGCATCATTTTAACAACTTGCTCTCCATCAGCTCCTACAGAGTTATGGGAAAAATATAAGTCAAATATGTCCAAAGATATACTACATCGAAAACAGTTAAAGACGTCAGATATGACTTTTGATTTTACATCAGAAATTTATAACTACACTTTAGTGTAGTTATAAACTACACTAGAGAAATTTTCTTTTTGGATGCGCTAGGAGGTACTGGTAAAACGTTTGTGATAAAACTGATTCTGGCATCAATTCGATCAAAAAATGATATAGCGTTGGCAATTGCGTCGTCCGGAATAGCCGCAACATTGCTGCCTGGTGGAAGAACTGCTCATTCCGCTCTGAAATTGTCTCTGAATTTGCATTCTACAGAAACTCCCATGTGCAATATTTCCAAATCATCTGGGATGGGTAAAGTATTGCAGCAATGCAAACTTAATATTTGGGATGAGTGCACAATGGCACACAAAAAATCGCTCGAGGCTCTGGATCAATGCATGAAAGATTTGCGAGGGAAGTCGAAACCCTTTGGCATCACATTAATATTGCTTGCGGGAGATTTCAGGCAAACATTACCTATAATACCTAGATCAACTCCTGCAGACGAAATGAATGCTTGCCTGAAAAATTTTATTTTATGGGTACAAGTAAAAACATTAAAATTAACTACAAATATGCGTGTCCGATTGCAAAACGATGACTCTGGTCAAACATTTTCAGATCAATTACTGGCAATTGGAAACGGAAACGTCATTATAAGTATATAAGGCTTTGCATATGACGTCATTATAAGATGACAATACAGACCAGGACACCGGGCCACAAATGACGACCGGGACACAGGGAATATAAATGACGACCGGGACACTCAAAGAGAAATTACAGACCGGGACACAAATGACGACCGGGACAGAGGGAATATAAATGACGACCGGGACACTCAAAGAGAGATTACAGACTGGGATACCGGGACACAAATGACGACCGGGACACAGGGAATATAAATGACGACCAGGACACAGGGACACAACTACAACGGGGACGCCGGGGGCACAGGGGGATATATAAATGACGACGGGGACACAGGGAATGTTCGATTAGCAATCACCATCAACAAAGCTCAAGGGCAATCGTTAGAAAAATGCGGTATAGATCTGAATACGGATTGTTTTCCCATGGACAATTACCGGGACACAGGGAATATAAATGACGACCTCGACACTCAAAAAAGTAAAAAAAAGAAATGAACAACCAAGATGTT
The DNA here is from genome assembly GCF_032884065.1 of Artemia franciscana. Taxonomy (NCBI): domain Eukaryota; kingdom Metazoa; phylum Arthropoda; class Branchiopoda; order Anostraca; family Artemiidae; genus Artemia; species Artemia franciscana. The sequence continues at coordinate 18,330,295 of NC_088882.1, read as the reverse complement.
ATTTAGCATTTTATTTCGAACAAAATAAGTTCTGAAATACTGGAAGGTTTAATTTTTTAGTTAGAACATCAATTATTATTGAACCATTTTATTGTAAATTGTCAGGTTGAAAACCATACATTTAGTTTTGTCGCGTTAATACAAAGTGAAGAAACTTTCTGGAAAATTGCATTTTGGGTTATCCATATGTATATTTATGATAGAAAAATTGTTGCGGTTACTGAACTATATATACGTGACAATAATGGTCAAATGATCTTTAAATCGCTCCTTTTTTTCTTTTTTTTTACAGGCGCTTGCGTGTTTAAGTACAAATAGTAGCCTTGATTTTGAATAGCGATCAGCTTTGCCTGAATGTGACGAGAATAGTTAACAAAATTGTAGTTTATGCACGTAATGACATGTTTAATATAAAAGTGGCAAAACTGTTGACAAAAATGCATACAGAATATTAACTTCTAGGTCTAGGCATTCGAAACCACCCTAAATTCCATACTGGTGGGCTATACAACCTAGGCTCTTGCAATCTCTATACAACCTCTTTCTTTCATCTTGCCTGGTAGTAATCACTAAGGGGTACAGGGAAGAAAATTTTACGAATGTGATGGCTTGATGAGTTCCTTTGTTGCAAAACAATTCAATCTCTATTGATTAATATAATATTATTCCTAAAATAAAACCAAATAAGCTTTAAAAATGCTCAAGGCAGGTATTTACGCAATAATTTATTTTAAGAGCCTAGGAAAGCTTTCCAGGGGTAAATGTGAATTTTCCAAAGAATAGGTATGACGGCATTATTCAAAGCACTTTAGATGTATAGATGTGTAATAAATCTTGATTAATAGGAAAATGACATGGTTTTAAATAAATTTAAGGATAAGGGTAGCAAACATGCAGGGGTCCAGGCTCCAGCATGAAGTTTGTTGTCTTCGTTTTTTCATGAGGGAGGAGGGATGCTAATCCCTAGTAACGTTCCGTAACGTTTAGTAATCCTTAGTAACCCGTTCTCAGGTTGATAATCCGAGATCCAAATTTATTTACGCAATGTTCTCACAATATGGTTCTCGCCTCCCTCTAATATGCGAATGCATGGTTCATGGCGAATGCATGGTAATTACCCCGAGGGTCGTCAGGTAATTACGCTCATTGGTTAATAGGCGTACAGTAATTTCAAATCAATTTAACAGAATGGATTATGCTGGACATAATGGATTATTATGGCCGGCAAAGGGCCCTTTGTGGTGGAAGCTTGGGCCCCCTGGAAAATCTGGGGTGGGCATTTTCCCACCCCTGACTCCCCCAAATGGCGCCTCTGGATCTATACCTCATTATTCTAATGATTGCCCTTGAGCTTTGTTAATGGTGATTGCTAATTGAACATTCCCTGTGTCCTGGTCGTCATTTATATATCCCCCCAGTGCCCCCCGGCATCCCCTTTGTAGTTGTATCTATACCTCATTATTTTAACGATTGCCCTTGAGCTTTGTTGATGGTGATTGCTAATCAAACATTCCCTGTGTCCCGGTCGTCATTTATATATCCCCCCTGTGCCCCCCGGCGTCCCCGTTGTAGTTGTCTCCCTGTGTCCCGGTCGTCATTTATATTCCCTGTGTCCCGGTCGTTATTTGTGTCCCGGTGTCCCAGTCTGTAATTTCTCTTTGAGTTTCCCGGTCGTCATTTATATTCCCTGTGTCCCAATGTCTCGGTCGTCATTTGTGTCCCGCTGTCCCGGTCTGTAATTTCGTCAGTCGACAAACATGACGTCAGTCGACAAACAACTTCATGACAACATACAGCTCAATCCTTATAAAGACGTCAGTCGACAAACATGACGTCCCAAACAATAAGTTTGCATTGCTGCAATACTTTACCCATCCCAGATGATTTGGAAATGTTTCACGTGGGAGTTTCTGTAGATTGCATATTCAGAGGCAATTTCAAAGCGGAATGAGCAGTTCTACCACCAGGCAGCAACGTTGAGGCTATTCCGGACGATGCAAGGGCCAACGCTGTGTCATTTTTTGGATCGATCGATGCCAGAATCAATCTTATTAGAAAAGTTTTGCCAGTACCTCCTGGCGCATCCAAGAAGAAAATTTCTCAATTTTCTTTGTTTTTATATTTTTTTTAGTTTTTTTTTTAGTTTTTTTTTGGATCATCGCTATCACTTTCAATTTGTTTGCTTTGTCTTATCTCGGCTTGTCTTTCGTCATTATCAAATACATATCGCCGAACCTTTGTTTTTTTAACTGAAATCTGGTATGCATTGATGACCTTATCCAAGTCTATGTCCCAAACCCAATCATCATCGCTTCAGTTTTGATACGTTTTGATTCTCGCTGTCCAGGTTGATTTTCTTCTAACTGCACGCTTTTGCTTTGTTTTTCAATGTTTTTCTATTTATCAATGTTAATTCTAACATTGAAAGTTGGAAAAATCTTTACGTGCCAAGCATGCTAAAGCTCAACAATTTATAATAAACCTCAAATTTTAAGTATCTTTTTTAAGGTTTTTCGAATTACTTAAATCTATTGTCAAAATATTTTGAAATATTTATGCAATTCCCAGTTTTTACATTTTTAGTTTCAGTTTTCTTTTTCTTCTTTATTTTTCAGACGTCATATGCAAACCCTCAACACAAAAATACATAGGCTACAACTTATTTTTATATATATAGAAGATATAATCTGGCGCAACAGACATAGTGTAACAGACATAACAGACATACAACTTATTTATATATATATATATATATAATATATATATATATATATATATATATATATATATATATAAATAGATTATTAGTTTAAAAAAATTAAAATGAATATGTAAATTTCGGTTTAATTATTCATATACGGTGAGCCAAGTTCAAAACCTGCATTAATTCAAAAAAGTTCAGAAATTAAATAAAAAAAAACAAGTTTTTTAACTGAAAATAAGGAGCGACATTAAAACTTCAAACGAACATAAATTATTCCGTATATGGAAGGGGCTGTCCCCTCCTCAACGCCCCGCTCTTTACGCTAAAGTTTGACTCTTTCTCACAACTCTAATTTGTAAAACAATAAAAAACTTTAGCGTAAAGAGCGTGGCGTTGAGAAGGGGACAGTCCCTTTCATATACGGAGTACTGTCTGTTCGTTTTAAGTATTATGTCGCTCCTTACTTTAAGTTTTAAAAAACTTGCTTGTTTTTTTTATTTACTGAGCATATATGAGTCCATAGGTTGAATACATTATTCTTCTCCTCGGACATTCGCGAAACATTTTTCTGAGTTGGATCTTTCCTGCTGTATGTTCAGCGGTATATACCACAAAAGTCGAAATAATATTGTTTTATATATTTACGTTTCGATATCAATATTTGGCGCGATGCATCGATATATCAATATCGATATCCAAAATCCCCCAACACCAATATCAAGTGAAAATTCTCTTACATAAGGGTCATGGCAACGGGATGAAAAGTATTTTTTACAATGTGTCAAGAATGGAAGTGTTAGTTGGTTGAGTTTCAAATTTTTGTAAAAGACAATCGATCTGTAAATCATGTGTTTAACTTTCTGACCATTTTATTTTTGTTTTGTATTTTTTATCTTTTTGTTTTTTTTTATTCTTGTATTTTGATTCCTGTTCGTTTCGGTTTTAATGCCGCTCTTTATCTTCTTTTTGGAAAGACCTTGTTTTTAATGTGTCTCTATTGTAAGACCTTGTCAAATCCTATCTTGAATTTATATCAGCAGTTTGAGTCAAACGTGTATTGTTGGTGTCTAAGTGGAATTTACTAATTGGGTTTACAGTCTACTTGTTGTCTACCAGGTGCCTAGCTACATTATTTTTATTGGGGGGCAAGAGAGGGTGTTGAAAAAACAGTTGAAAAAACTTGTTTCTTTTTATGTAATTTCTGGATGTTTTTGAATTAATGCATGTTTTGATTTTGGCTCACCGTACTTGAACAATTAAAATGAAATTTGCATATTAATTTTTTTTTTGGCTAAATGCCTTTCTCTTAGTTTTGATCAGAAGATTTGAGAAATAAGGGGTGGGGAAGGAGGCCTAGTTGTCCTCCAATTTTTCGGTTACTTAAAAAGGCAACTAGAACTTTTAATTCTTAACAAACGTTTTTATTAGTAAAAAATATAGGTAACTTAAGAATTAACTTACGTAACAAACTTTTATATTCTTATATTTTTAATTATATATATATGAGGGGGTTTGTCCCCTCGTTAATGCCTCGCTCTTCACACTAAATCTTAAGTTTTGTCCCAATTCTTTAAGAATGACCCCCTGAATCAGAAAGGCCGTAGAATAAATAGTTGAAATTACTAAAAATACTTTAGCATAAAGAGCAAAGTATTTATCTCATCCTGAATACCTCGCTCTTTATGCTAAAGTATTTTTAGAACCCCTTATATACGTAATAATCTCTGTTCGTTTTAAGTTTTAATGCTACTCCTTACTTTCAGTTGAAAAATCTTTTTCATGTTTATATTTTCATTGTTTTTTTAATAGTAATGCTAGAAAATCCTGCGCCCTTTTCATTGAGTTTCTCTTCCCCCATGAAATATTCCTCCAAGGAAAGATCCTCCCACATAGCTCCCTCCCCTGAACCCCACACCCAAACCAAAAAAATCCCCCTGAAAACGTCGATGCACTTCCCAATAACCATTACTGTATGTAAACATTTGTCAAAGTTTGTAACTTGCAGCCCCTCCCTCAGGGACTGTGCGGGAGTAAGTCATCCCCAAAGACATAGTTATTGTGGTTTTCGACTATGCGAAACAAAATGGCTATCTCAAAATTTTGATCCGTTGACTTTGGAAAAAAATGAGCGTGGGAGGGGGCCTAGGTGCCCTCCAATTTTTTCGGCCACTTAAAAAGGGCACTAGAACTTTTCATTTTCGTTAGAATGAGCCCTCTCGCAACACTCTAGGACCACTTGGTCGATACGATGACCCCTGGGAAAAAAACAAACAAACAAATAAACACGCACCCGTGATCATTCTGTCTTCTGGCAAAAAATACGAAATTCCACATTTTTGTAGATTGGACCTTGAAATATTTTCTATAGGGTTCTCTGATACGCTGAATGCGATGGAGTCATTTTCGTTAAGATCCTATGACTTTTAGTGGGGTTTCCCCCTATTTTCCAAAATAAGGCAAATTTTCCCAGGCTCGTAACTTTTGATGACAAAGGGTAAATTTGATGAAACTTATATATTTAAAATCAGCATAAAATCCGATTCTTTTGATGTATCTTTTAGCATCGAAATTCCGTGTTTTAGAGTTTCGTTTACTATTGAGCCGGGTCGCTCCTCATTACAGTTCGTTACCACGAACTGTTTGATACGTATACACAAAATTTTTAAATTGTGAGAAAAATATACATATTTTTTTTAAATTCGCTTTACTCTATGCCAGCAGACATTTCGTGCTTCGTGCTGATGCAGAGATAAATGCCCCACAAGTAGCGCTGACATTGTGTGAAATGCGACTAATTTTAATCATAATTCTTAGCATATTTATGTAAAAAAAATTGAGGAGGTGGTTAAAATAAATATTTAGATAAGCGGAAATAGCGAGAAGTCAGCATGATATTGTACATAGAGGTAGTTCAGTATTTATGCGTCAGTATATGAATCCAAAACTCAAGGAATAGGACGTTTTCAGCACTCCATTTCTGAACTATTTGAAGATGTAGAGGGTGTATTCATTTCCACTTTTGAAAGTTTTAAAACAAGAGAGTCTATTCTTGAACTCGTAAGTTTTAGGAAGTAAAATCACCTTAAATATCAAGATAAAAAAAAATGGACCTGAGCAGATGTGGCGAAATAGGAAGATAGAACATATTTTAATGTCTCTATCTACTAGCCTCACATTTTTACTTGATGATAAGGTTTCAAAGTCAGTAAATTTGTAAAAATATTAATGTGGAAAATATTATGAAGTGTAATGAAGTAATAGTTTTCCTTATGTTAAAAATGAGCATAGATTTAATATGTAAAAATTTCAAAAAAATATTTGCTCAAAATAAAAAGCAAATTTAACACTTAAAACGTGCAACAGTTTTAAAGCTACTTAAAGCGACTTAAGAAATTAACTGTTTTTTTTTAAATTATCGGGGAAGGGGGCAACTGCCACCCTCAAAGACGCACCTGTTGCCTACTAGAGTCTTCTTGTTTTACAATCTACTACAAATACTCTCTAAATGAGGGAAACAGCAAAAGCTCAACTTTACCTGGGATGAACTAAACAATTTTTTGTTTGATATAAACGTATCATTTTAGTAATTTTATCGGTGCTTGTGTCTAATAGCCACCATACTCAAGTTCTATCGAGAAGTGAAGTTTGGTTAATGCTAATGGAATGAAACAAAATATGATGAAAAAAGTAATGTTTTATCAACAAAATTATGAAAACTACAACTTAGAAATATGCGCCCAGAACGCAGGAATGTCACTAAGAATCGCGTTGAAATGAGCTCTGCCTTCTGCCGTTCCTGCCGCCGCCTGCTACACCTACTCTGCTAGGCATAATTTTAAAGGATGGTGAAATGTACCTCGGTGCCGTTTATTTCCCCGCTTTGCGCAACCACACCTAACCTCCTATTGCTACTTCTACAATATTCTCGACACCCATCGTCAGACACTATTTCCTATCAATATAGATCACAAACTGAATGAATTTCACCCAATGGTCTGAAAAACTGGCATTTCGTTTTATTTCATTTTATTTCATTAGCACTAACCAAACTTCACTTCTCGACAGAACTTGAGTGTGGCGGCTATAAGACACAAGTACCATTTTATTTTTAAATATCCTTCTTCTTGGCTCGAACACGGCATGTTATTACAAAGCGTCTAAATCAAGTGCAGATTAATAGCTGAGCCATTTAAAAAAAAAAATTGCTAAATCTAATTTACAATTTTACATCACAACATCTTCCATTTCAAAAGGTGTCATATTATATGTCTAGACAATTGCTTATAAAAAGGTGTTTCTCGTGAAACTGCCTGCACGAGGCGTTTAATTACTTGGACGAAAAACAGAGGAAAATTGAGCTGACTTATCCAAAGTTGATTTACAGAAACTGAAAATGAGGCAAAACAAGTGTAAGTTATTGACATACTCAGGGGCAGACTGAAAATTCTATCGGTCAGCCACAGGACGAGTGTGCCATTTTGGGAGTTGGGGCAGGGTATTTTCCTTCATTCTCTGGAAAACGAACAAATTTGCAAAAATAAAAAATGTTGTAAAATCAGGAAAAAGTTACACTTTGCAAGTAACATTTTCAAACTTCTCCCCGTGAAAAGAATATTTAAAAGCCCCCTAGAAAAATTATTTTGGGCCCCCTTGCCTCCAGGCCCCCTTCCTCCGCCATGTCAGGATTTTCAAGGTTTTGTTCTCTTATATATTTTTGAGTGTTAACTATAAATCTCTTCTTTTGTTCGTTTCTTTGCTACGGGTTCCTAAGCAAAGGGGCCAATGGACTGGAACTTGGAACATTTAAACCTCTCTGGAATTAGAAGATGAAAAGGAGCTAAGGGGAGGGGAGGAATGGTAATGTATTGCACTTCTTTTAAAGAACGGTTAGGATGTTCAGAGTTGGGCAGACGAAGACATTTTTCAAAATTTCAAAAGTAATTTTTTCTTTAGAAAAAAAAAAACAAAACATCAATCTAAAGGTATTTTTCCACATCTAAGGGTATAAATTTACCCCCTTACTATAGGTGCGCCTGTATAGAAAAAAGTAAAGAAACAAAACAATTATTAATTACAATGATAAAGAGTATTATAATTCTAGTGATTTCTAGTCAATAATCTAGTGATTTATGTTCTGATTTAATGATTGTTTTCAAAAATCGAATTATTTTGTTTTCCCCGGGTGTTAGCCCCGATAAAAACTCAGTGAATTAAAAGAGGGGTACAAAAATATTTTTAAAATAGTTTCAAAAAAAGGTTATAAGAAAAGTGAAGAGCGAAACTGGAACCTAAAGCGAACAGAAAAGAAGTCGTACAATAAATCAAACTTAAGGTGAACAGAAATTAATATGAATGGGCGAATTAACCCTAAAATGCATATGAATTGAGATGAATAGTCAAGTCAAGGCGAAAGTGAAGACAAAATTATAACAAATGAAAGTACTGTTCGCTCCAATCTTCTAGAACTAGATTACCATTTATGCTTTGCTAAAGACCAAATGGTTTTTAAACGGTTTTAATTTTCTCATTATGACACTGATAAATTCAATGTTGCTCAAACTTCCAAACATTCTCCGTTTAATAAATATAAAAAGGATAAAAATAGCTCAAACTTCCAAATATTCTCCGTTTAATGAAGATAAAAAGGATAAAAATACTCCCGAGCCATTGATGACATGGTACAGAGGGGGTTAATTCAACGTTTTAGCTGCTGGGTCTTTTATTGTAGTGATAGGTTGCTTTCCATTTTATGTGTTAGTATCAAACAGTTCGTGGTAACGAACTGTAGCAAGGAGCGACCCGATTCAATAGTAACCTAAATTCTAAAAAACAGGGTTTTGATATCAATAGTTACATCAAAAGAACCGCATTTTAATGTTGATTTAGATATATATATTTCATCAAGTTTAGTCTTACCCATCAAAAGTTACGATCCTAAGAAAATTTGCCTTATTTTAGAAAATAGGAGGAAACACCCCTTAGAAGTCATTGAATCTTAGCGAAAATCACACCATCAGATTCAGCGTATCAGAGAACCGTACAGTAGAAGTTTCAAGCTCATATCTACAAAAATGTGGGATTTTGTATTTTTTCCCATAAGACAGATAAGGGATGCATTGCATATTCATTTGTTTTTGTTTTTGTTTTTTTTTCGTTTTTTTACCCAGGGGTAATCGTATCGACCCAGTGGTCCTAGAATGTCACGAGAGGGCTCATTCTGACGGAAATGAAAAGTACTAGTGCCCTTTTTAAGTGACCAAAAAATTGGAGGGCACCTAGGCCCCCTCCCACGCTCTTTTTTCCCAAAGTCACCGGATCAAAATTCTGAGATAACCTTTTTATTCAGCATGGTAAAAAACCTAAAAAATATGTCTTTGGGGAAGACTTACTCCCCCAGAGTCCCCGTGGGAGGGGCTGCAAGTTACAAACTGTGACCGGTGTTTACACACAGTTATGGTTATTGGGAAGTGTACAGACACTTTCAGGGGGATTTTTTTCGTTTGGGGGGATGGGTGAGGGGAAGGGGGGTTATGTGGGGGAGCTTTTCATGGAGGAATTTTTCAAGAGGGAAGAGAATTTCCATGAATGAGGCGCAGGATTCTTAGCACATGTTTTAAAGAGCAATGAAAAAAATAAATATGGAAAAGTTTCTTCAACTGAAAGTAAGGAGCAGCATTAAAACTTAAAACAAACAGAAATTATTACGCATATGAGGGGTTCACATCCTCCTAATATCTCGCTCTTTACGCTAAAGTAGTTTTATTAATTTCAACTATTTTTTCTACGACCTTTGCGATTCAGGGGTCATTCATAAGGAATTGGGACAAAATTTAAGCTTTATTGTAAAGAGCGAGGTGTTTACGAGGGGGCAAACCCTCCTCATAATCGTAATAAAAACATTAGAATTTATATTATTTTACAGTTGGAAAGTTAACTTTCACTGTAGAAATCTATAGGCGTTTTATCTGTGGTCTAAGTGCCCATGTTCAAGTTTATTCTAACCAGTCTAATAAGAATTCTAATCTTTGACTATCTGATAATAAGAATTCTGGCATTTGACCCGTAAACAACTATGCGGGGTAAATTTGCAAACCCTTTTCGGAAGTTATTATAATCCCCATTCAGTCATTGACCAGTTCTAAGCTTTATAATCTGGATTGTTCTGTTTCACTATTATATCAAGGCCCATGAAACTCACATCACTAGAGTGCAGACTTCGTGCCACTAGTGGAACGGTGCAGTGCAGTTGGTTTCGATAGTGATTTCATCCTAAGTGTGCAAGCATTTCTATTAAGGAAAGAAAACAATGTGGCGAGTGGTTTTGTTTAAACTACCATTCCCCCCGTTCTCTGAATGATATCCTCAACCACCTTTAACACTACTTTCTCTACCCCTTGGCTCTAAACAACGCGGTACACCCAAGTCTGTCACAAAATTAACAACCCCAAAATCAGTTTATACCATGAGCTAAGAGCTCATATGGAACTTGTGACGAGGCCAGAAGAGCTAAGGGCCAAGAGCTCATATGGTATGAGCTCTAACAAAATTCTAAGAATCAATAGATTGATTTAAAAGGAAAATCAGACGCTTAATGCCGGTCGGGATTTAAAATAAGAGCTCTGAGTCACGATGTCCTTCTAAATATCAAAATTCATTAAGATCCGATCACCCACTCGTACGTTATAAATACCTCATTTTTTCTAATTTTACCTCTCCCATTAGCCCCTCAGATAGTCGAATCTGGGAAAACGACTTTATCAAGTCAATTTGCGCAGCTTCCTTACACGCCTACAAATTTTCATCGTCCTAGCACATCCAGAAGCACCAAACTCGCCAAAGCACTGGACCCCTCCCCCCAACTCTCCCAAAGAGAGCCAATCCAGTCCGGTTACGTCAATCACGTATCTACGACATTTGCTTATTCTATCCACCAAGCTTCATCTTGATTTTTCCACTCCAAGTGTTTTCCAAGATTTCCGATTTCCCCCTCCAGCTCCCCCCAATGTCAACAGATCTAGTCGGGATTTGAAATAAGTGCTCTGAGACATGAATTCCTTCTAAATATCAAATTTCATGAAGATCTGGTCACCTGTTCTTAAGTTAAAAATACCTAAATTTTTCTAATTTTTCCAAATTAGAACCCCCCCCCCCCCGCTCCTCCAAAGAGAACGGACCCGTTTCAATTATGCCAATCACGTATCTAGAACTTGTGCTTATTCTTCCCGTCAAGTTTCATCCGATCTTTCCACTCTAAGCGTTTTCCAAGATTTCTGTTTTCCTCCTCCAACCCCTTATGTCCCCGGATCCAATTCGAGTCAAAAATGGAGCATCTGGGACATAAGATCCTTCTATATATCAAGTTTCATTAAGATCCTATCACCTATTTTTAAGATAAAAATACCCCAATTTTCACGTTTTCCGAGAATTCCGGTTTCCCCCTCCAATGTCACAGGATCTGGTCGGAATTCAAAACAAGAGCTTTAAAGCACAAGATCTTTCTAAATATCAAATTTCATTAATACCTGGTCACCCGTTCATAAGTTACAAATACCTCATTTTTCTGAATTATCTCCCCCCCCCCAACCCCACCAAAGAAAGCGGATCCGGTCCGGTTATGTCAGTCATGTATCTTAGACTTGTTTATTCTTCCCATCCAGTTTCATCCTGATCTCTCCGCTTTAAGTATTTTCTAAGATTTCCGGTCCCCCCCCCCCAATAACGCTGGATCCGGTTGAGATTTAAAATAAGAGATCTGAGTTACGACGTCCTTCTAAATATGAAGTTTCGTGAAGATCCGATCACTCCTTCGTAAGTTAAAAATAAGTCATTTTTTCTAATTTTTCAGAATTAACCCTCCCCCCCAATTCCTCCAAATAGAGCGGATCCGTTCCAATTATGTCAATCACGTATCTAAGACTTCTGCTTATTTTTCCCACCACGTTTCATCCCGATCCCTCCACTCTAAGCGTTTTCCATGATTTTAGGTTCCTCCCACCCCTCAACTCCCCCCGATGTCACCAGATCCGGTCGGGGTTCAAAATAAGAGCTTTTAGACACGAAATCCTTCTAAATATCAAATTTCATTGAGAACCGATCACCCGTTCGAAAGTTGAAAATACCTCATTTTTTCAAATTTTTCATAAGTAACCCTCCCCCACAACTACCCCAAAGAGAGCGGATCCGTTCCGGTTATGTCAATCATGTATCTAGGACTTGTGCTTATTTTTCCAACCAGGTTTCACCCCGATCCCTCCTCTCTAAGTGTTTTCCAAGATTTTAGGTTTTCTCCTCCCAACTCCCCCCAATGTCACCAAATCTGGTCGGGATTTAAAATAAGAGCTCCGAGACACGATATCCTTCCAAACATCAAATTTCATTAAGATCTGATCAACCGTTCGTAAGTTAAAAATACTTCATTTTTTCCGAATTAACCGGCCCCCCACTCCCCCCCCAGATGGTCAAATCGGGAAAATGACTATTTACAATTTAATCTGGTCCAGCCCCTGATACGCCTGCCAAATTTCATCGTCCTAGCTTACCTGGAAGTGCCTAAAGTAGTAAAACCGGGTCTGACAGATAGACAGACAGACCGACAGAATTTGCGATTGCTATATGTCACTTTTTAATATCAAGTGCCATAAAAAGCCAAGCTTCCCAAGTCCCACCTTGTGTTGACTGTGTTAAATATATCAAACCGATTGCTGATCTCCGAGTCAAATACAATCCAAAGTTAAAGAAGAACTAAACCATAGAAAAAACAAGTTTACGTATTTTTTAATGACGAAAAAAGGGGTAACGATATACTTCATGAAGGGAATCTGGAAATTAAAAAACTAAGTGAGGATATCAACTTCCATAATTCCCATCGCCTCGTTATGGAAGATAAGCTTTTAGCTCTACAAAACAATCAAGTGATTCAAAAACTACCAAATTACAAGAGTACTTAAAAAATAACGAAGCAAATATTACTAAACTAGGGGATCAACTAACAAAATTCAGTAACTCCAGCATTAACTGAAAACTATCCTAAGAGAGTTTACAATTATCTACTTGAAGTATGACTACAGATGAAGCTCTTGAGTTCGTGAATGGCTCAGTGACTTCCGGTTTGTTACATAAATTATCAGGTGATAATGAAACAAATGTAAGCTGATAAATGTAATGTAAATGTAAGGTGATAATGACAAATGTCATCATTTTATTTCGGGAATCTCTGTATCTGATAAGTGTATTTTTTATCATGTTGACCTTTGTTCTGTTTTATCTTGTATTGATAAGTCGTATAATTTTGCTCATGGATCATCAACGGTGGAGGGCAAGTTTAAAACCCAACCTTTTCTAGAGCGGCACCAAAAGTATCCACGACCCCCTCCTCCCCTAGCTCGTGTTCCATTCGACTTTCTGCCTTATCCCCTTTCATACCCGAAGCAGAACAATATATCCCAGGGATGCATCCATCTAAACAATCTTCCGCACTACGTACTAACGCATGCCCAGTCAACCCAACCTCCCAGATCACTTTACTCAGTCCAGACCATCCCTCCCCCTTACTCAAACTCGTCACAAAAATCCACTTCCCCTCCTTGCGTCCAAAAAGTTACTGACTGGTTCTGGACTCTACCTGTTGTTTGCCGATGACCCCTACCCTGTCAAAAACCCTCCGCCATACTTCCCTCTCCCAGCATTATCTTGCCTTACCATTCCCCTGCATAAAAGATACTCCTAATTTGACTGCTTCCCGGATCACCAGGAAACGTTTCTCCCCATCCCTTGTACTTTATTCCCCCTGGCCAGTGTAACTCTGGTTTTAGAGTTACTACATGCGGAAAGTATCCTGCAATAAATAGTCCACCCCAAAAATTATCCTTTCTATCCCATAGCCCAGTTAAATCTTCACTATTAAAGTCCAACCATAGGACAGTTAAAGCTTTACTGATTACCCGTAAAGTTTCCGATACAAGATGTTGTTTCCCCTCTTTAATAGAAGAAAATTTTATAAAAGAGGAAAATTTTACCCGCGGCTCTCTCAATTTACCACCAACTTTTAAAATTGAACCTCCTCCCCTCCCACTTCAAAACTGGTTAAGTAGTCTCTCGGTCCAGAGTGGGGAGTTTGAGCCTTACTACAAACCTTCCTACAATACCCCCAATGATAATATTTCACCTTTAGGTGATATTCTCCCAACTCTCAGCATCAACTTTAATACTTACACCCCGCCAAAGTTGCCTCAGAATAAAGCTTTTTTGAAGAAATCTGTTGTTAAAGGGTTTGATATAAAATGTTATCATTTCCCCGTTTTCCTCCTTATGAACGCCGAAAGTTTGAATTATGAAAAGTTACTTGAGTTAGAAGCAACAGCTATATTGAACCATATTAATATAATTGCGGTTACTGAAGTCCAGTCACAAAATCCATATCTCCTTAAAATGACTGCTTTTCAGAAGTATATAAAGCTACACCAAGTTGACCACCCACTGAGGAAAAAAGGAGGAGGAGTAATTCATTTTTGCAAAGGATTGCCTATCTCCTACCCTTATCCATGTGCCAGGACTAGGTGATATCGATGACATCATTTGGATATCTGCTAAGCCCAAATGCCTGCCTCGGCCTTACACTAATTTAATCACTTACTCATTTTATTATTCAACAGGACAGAATGCTTCTTCTCGTCGTAATTTGCACGATAGGCTACAAGTAAGTCTTGACTTTGTGACGACGGAGTTTTAAAATATCGGCATTTTTGTAGCAGGAGACGCAAACGAACGAAGTCTTAATTATCAAACAGTTCGTGGTAACGAACTGTAGTAAGGAGCGATCCGGCTCAATAGTAACCGAAACTCTAAAAAATGGAATTTTGATACCAATACCTACATCAAAGGAATTGCATTTTAATGCTGATTTTAAATATATAAGTTTCATCAAGTTTAGTCTTACCCATCAAAAGTTACGAGCCTGAGAAAATTTGCCTTATTTAGGAAAATAGGGCGAAACACCCCCTAAAAGTCGTAGGATCTTAACGAAAATGACACCATCAGATTCAGCGTATCAGAGAACCCTACTGTAGAAGTTTCAAGCTCCTATCTACAAAAATGTGGAATTTTGTATTTTTTGCCAGAAGAACAATCACGGGTGCGTGTTTATTTGTTTGTTTTTTTTTTTTTTTTTTTTTTTTTTTTTTTTTTTTTTTTTTTTTTTTTTTTTTTTTTTTCCCAGGGGTCATCGTATCGACCAAGTGGTCCTAGAATGTCGCAAGAGGGCTCATTCTAACGGAAATGAAAAGTTCTAGTGCCCTTTTTAAGTGACCAAAAAAATTGGAGGGCACCTAGGCCTCCTCCCACGCTCATTTTTTCTCCAAAGTCAACAGATCAAAATTTTGAGATAGCCATTTTGTCCCGCATAGTCAAAAACCATAATAACTATGTCTTTGGGAATGACTTACTCCCCCAAAGTCCCTGGGGGCGGGGCTGCAACTTACAAACTTCGACCAGTGTTTACATATAATAATGGTTATTGGGAAGTGTACAGTCGGTTTCAGGGGATTTTTTTTTGGTTTTGGGGGTGGGGTTGAGGGAAGGGGGCTATGTGGGAGGATCTTTCCATGGAGAGATGTGTTATGGGGGAACAGAAATTCAATGAAAAGGGCGCAGGATTTTCTAAAATTACTATAAAAAAAACAATGAAAAAATAAACATGGAAATTTTTTTTCAATTGAAAGTAAAGAGTAGCATTGAAACTTAAAACGAACAGAGATTATTACGCATGTGAGGGGTTCTAAAAATACTTTAGCATAAAGAGCGAGGTATTTAGGAGGAGATAAATACCTCGCTCTTTATGCTATAGTATTTTTAGTAATTTCAACTATTCATTCTACGGCCTTTCTGATTCAGGGGTCATTCTTAAAGAATTGGGACAAAACTTGCGATTTAGTGTAAAGAACGAGGTATTAACGAGGGTACAAACCCTCTCATATACATAATAAAAATTAAAGAATATAAAAGTTTGGTACGTAAGATAATTCTTAAGTTACGTATATTTTTTACTAATAGAAAAATTCGTTAAAAATAAAAATTTATAGTTGCCTTTTTATGTAACCGAAAAATTGCATGGCAACTAGGCCTCCTTTCCCATCCCTTATTTCTCAAAATCGTCTGATCAAAACTAAGAGAAAGCCATTTAGCCAAAAAAGGAATTAATATGCAAATTTCATTTTAATAATTTATTTGTGGAGAGCCAAAATCAAACATGCATTAATTCAAAAACGTTCAGAAATTCCATAAAAAAAACTAGTTTTTTTTAACTGAAAGTAAGGAGCGACATTAAAACTTAAAACGAACAGAAATTACTCCGTATATGAAATGGGTTGTCCCCTCCGCAATCCCTCGCTCTTTACGCTAAAGTTTGACTCTTCGCCACAATTCTGCTTTTTAATACAATTAAAAGCTTTAGCGTAAAGAGCGAGGGATTGCGGAGGGGACAACCCATTTCATATACGGAGTAATTTCTGTTCGTTTTAAGTTTTAATGTCGCTCCTTACTTTCAGTTAAAAAAACTAGTTTTTTTATGTAATCTGTGCAAAGATCAGAAGCTACAAAAAGATGGAACCAGTTTGGATGTTATTTGCACCAACCTTAAAACCAATACTCCAGTACCCCCCCCCCCTTCGGTGGTAGCTATTATTTCATGTTACAGATGAAATCACTGCTAGTTTTAGAACAAATTACCCAGTCTTTGAATTTCTTACCGACCTTTTTTATTTTGGATCTTGAATTACGTCTGAGAGTTGGGATGATGTGTCGTGTGTAAATTTTAATTCACAGGTTAGTTTGTTTCAAGCAAAATTAATGACAAACTACCAAAAATGTCTCCCAGAGGTTACCAAGAAAGTATGTTTCTCAGATAAACCTTACATTAATTAAAAAGTAAAACGACTAATCTATTTGAAACTAAAACTTTTTCTGCTTGGAAAGAAAGATGATGCTTTAACACTCCGTAAAAAAAAAATAATAATAAAAGAAATACGTCATGCTGCTTCTCGCTACAGTAAGAATAAATAAACCAATTTGGTTAAAACAGAGCAAACCTCAGCAATGTTTTAAGAAAGTGAACGAAATAAGGGGCCGCTCGTTCAAAAGCCTTGATTTTCTTCTCGATGAACCGCAGGAAAAGACAGGCAATGAGCTTAATACACACTTAGCTAGCACTTTGTAAAGGTTCCATACCTTTATATGCTAGATAAGTTCAAGCTCACCACGTTGGACGAGAGAAGGGACTCCTTTGACTTCGTTTCGGTACCAAGACCCTCTCTATTCCCCGATTGTGTTCCATCATGTGCGGACCCTACCTTCCCACCCGCAACAGACCGTCCCGTATAAAATTCCAAAAAGTCCCCAAACTGACTCCCATCCCCGCTAAATGTGAATAATATTGGAAGAGTTTTGTTCCCAGTTTTGTTGAGTTGTATAATAGCAAAGAAAACTAGTCATAAATTTTATTTTTTCCTTTTGACTTTTTAACTAAGTTTTGACTCATCTTTTATGTGTATTTTGTACAATGGATTGTGTTTAATGTAAAGGTCGAATTCTTTAATTATGATATATATATATATATATATATATATATATATATATATATATATATATATATATATATATATATATATATATATATATATATAGTATATATATATACTAGTGCTATTTGTGACGTAAAATTCAAATTCGGAAACCATGCTGTGAAACAAATTTTGAAATTAAAATTAATTCTATTCTTTCATTCTATTCTGCAGGCAATCTATTTTGCATTACAACATAGATGAATACACTAAAGCTTTTAAGTGCTAATGTGGAAAGCGCTTCGAAAAGATTAACATATAATGAATCAGAAACGATGTTTAGCATTCATGTTTATCAGTTTTTCAGTGACCTTGACTTTTTCTGCAGGATAATTTTAGGTATTCAGTCCCAATATCTTCGAATTCAACCCTATTGTTGGACACCAAACATTACCTTTGGTCTGGTTCCCAGTGTGTACCAGCAGCTAAGAAATTGTTGGCCTCTCTTCAATATCCCCCTCCCTCACCATAGCCAACAGTCTTCCCAGGCCACAAATCGTTGTTCATTAGGACTGAAAGCATTCTTCTAAGCCTAGTCAACAGGGTAGAACCAAAAACTTAACTTGTGCAATGACTTGGAAAGACTAACGAAATGTTCAGCCCTCTAACAAATTTTAAAAGCAAAATGGGCAGATCGCTTTTTTTTATCTCTAAAACACTCGACATTTAAGTTTTGACGCAATTCGTGTAAAAATTAATGCCTGTGAAATCCGACAAGTTTTGCAATGTATAAAAAGTGATAAATTACTTTGAGAAAGGCAATATAAATTATGTAAATATGTTCCATAAGATTAAGCTGGATTGTATTTATTGCATAATTGCTAATCTGACTATTTTCTTCTTTTCTTATCTATAGCAATACCTACTATAGGGGGAAATCCCTCACCAAAATGGGTTCAAAGTAACCTTGCCTTAAGGAAATGATGTAAAAACCCACTAAAATGCATAGACATTTGGTCAGGGAAGGTGCCTAAGAGTTTTTGGGAGTGAAGGTGGTGTAGATTTCCTCGGTGCCGGACCAAGCTATGCCTTGCCTTATGATGCACACTCGGAGGTAGGAGGTTTGGTGATTTGGTGCTTAAAAAATGATGTAATATAAGAAAAGCAGAAACACACTTTCAGGTTTGTAGACACGAATTTGTAGCCTCCAAATCGACTGGAGATTTTGGATGGAACTTGGGATTCTGGAAATTGATAAAGAAATGTAATGTTGGAAGAAGTTTGAAATATTTGTTTTGACATGCTGTTTATTAGGACTCCATATGATTTGTCAGATCCCAAGCCTTAGGGAGTGTAGGTGTTTTGAAATATGACAGGTGAATGTTGAAGGTCTGTGAGGGTAATTCAACTTCCAGTACGAGTCAAAGGAACACTGCTTGGATAAGGTTGAAAAGTTTGCCCTTTTCATTCGCATGCAGACCTTGAGGGAGTTCAGATCTAGTGGGTAAAATGTTTCAGAAAAAAGTTGGCTTAAAGTAGTTATCTAGGTAACACCATCGTTAAAAGGAACAACTATAACCTCACTTCATGCTAACGGGATTACGATTCAAGATTCTTAGGCAAAGACTGAAGCTCAGGACAAGGTCTTTGTTGAGTTTTTAAGTCTTTTTGACCGCTTTAAGAAAGTCCCTCCCTTTCTTCGTCGCACAATTATCAGCAGTGACCGCGTCAACTACTTTGCTCCTAACGTCCAGTGGGTCTTGATGTATCCAACTCCAGTGATTGAGATAGCATGCGGAATCTTTTCCTCATACACTGTAGTGCCAAACTAGCCAGCCCTCTATCATCATTTTTCGGTTCTGCTTTCGCTTTGAATCCTTCCCAAGGGTGTGGCCAACCCGTATCATACCTGTTCCGAATCGAGAAAGCAACCCCCATTTTGGCCCATATAGGCCGATAAACCTTTTCTTTTCCATTGGTAAGATCTGTGAGGACATTTCGAAGAAAACTCTTTTCATATACCTAAGTCAAAATATCTTATTAATGATAAACACTATATATTCTACTGGAAACACTCGACACCTGGCTGCCTGAGTACCCAGCATATAGAGCGGGTTGAACTTCTGTCCCGTGAGTACATTATTAGGATGCTGTCTTTTGAAATTACAAATGATTTCGATAAAGCCTAGGATAAAGACCTGTAGAATAAACTCCAATTGCATGAAATTTTCGGTCGTTTGTTTGAGGTCCTAAACAGTTTTCTAAGAAATCAGACTCTCTATGTACTTTCCCTTGGGTTTACTTCAAGTGAACGTCTAGTAAAGGCTGTGGCTTCCAAGGGCAGCTTCCTTGGACCCATACTTATCCTGGTGTGTATTAACAAAATAGATAGAATCTCACTAACCCCCTACACTAGTCTACACCATTTTGTTGACGACATCACGGTACCTGCAGCTGTTAATAATCAGGATTAATTTTTACAAGTTTCCAAACTCTTAGAACTGGATTTCTTTTGAGGTAGAAAAGCGGTCTGATGTGTCCAAGGTCAATTTCAATGCACTAATGACAAAAGATCTACAAGTCACCCGATCAAAGGTGTCGCGAAACCATCCTGACTTTATATTCAGAGTGGAAACTATGAAGAGAGCTGACAAACAACAGGAGTTGATTTTTCCTTGGACCTTTCTTGGGGTGCAAATCCCCCGGGTTTGATTATCCTGCATGATTAAGCTGGGCGTGATTCTTCGTTCTAAGAACATGATGCTATCCAGCTCGATAATCCCTGTTTATAGGCCATGCATATTGCTGAATACCGATCCCTTTATTTTACTTCGACTCCTAAAATACTACTGATACCACTTAATAGGTTTCAAAATAGGGCTTAAAGGGCAATGATAGCGCGTAAGGCAGTTTTACAACATTTTGGTGAGAGATTTGACATGGCATCAATGGATGTTATCAGCAATTGCATCCATCACCGTCTCCTCAGTGAAGAATTTCTGCTTATATGGCCATAAACCAAGCCAATTCGGCCAACACGCTGAAACAATGCGTTCAGATTACCTTTAAGATGAAAAACCTCTTCCGTACTGATTACTTTACAGCTTTGTAAAGTGCTGCAACTCCAACCTCCCAGGCTCAGAGTCCTTAGTGGCGTGTCGTGTTCTATTCATCTAAAAACTAACATGCTGCAGACCAAACTGATTCGTTATTAAAGGTCGTTTATTCAATAAAAAAACGGCTATAGAGCATCGCATAGTTGTCCAATATCTATTAGGGTTTTGTGCAATGGATTCTTTTATGGGAAGGTGACCTTAAGCCTCGTAAAAGTGTTTTTTCCCATATTCTAAGGCCGTCTATGAGGGCTGCTTCATGTATATTGTATGGTCGTTCAGATGATTTTTATTTAACCTCTGACTTTTCTTCATTAGTAAGAACATCTGTATGGGTGAACATAGCCTTGCAGTAAGCGTACTGAAGCGTACGTTGATAAAGTTTTGTACATGGTGGCAAAATTCCACCGTACTAAAGCAGTGTTCTTCAAAAGGTATACTTTGATCTAAAGAGTGAATCTAAAACCTTGTTAATTAAATCTAAAAACGTTTTTCAAATTAAATTAAATAGCGACACTAACACATCAAATGAACATAAATTATTTCTTAAAATAGTGGCTGCTGCCTCCTCAACACCACTACATATGCTGTAGCTGCAGTGCTTTACTGAAAAGGATTCGTGAGTGCAACAAACACAGCTAAAAGGTAATTAGAAGTGTTTTACTTACCAATGGCGTTTTAAAATATTTACACTGAAAAATCTATCATTTAAGCAAATGCCCACCAAAAAGCTTTTCTATTCTTAAGGAACTGTGAAAAATACATTTATATTATTCCAATTGCCTTTCGAGCAGAAAGTAAAACCTTGGCGTAAAGAGCAAAGGTTTTTGGAGCGGACAACTCTATTGTGTTCGGATTAATTTTGTCCTGTTTAAGTTTTAACTTAATGTACTTCACTTTCATTTCACAAAAACTTTTTTGTTTTCTAATATCTTGAATGAGTTTTATAAATAGTGGCAAAATTCCACCATGTGATAAGAGCACTGACACAAGTAAACTAAATAAATATATTGATCGTGGAAGCTAAAATAAATCATTTTCGGGATTTAATTGTCACTTTGTATTAAAAAAAAACTCGTATGCAGTAAGATCCTATAATTATCTCCAGAGTATTGCTTTTAGAATCCAATGGCAATATCACTTGTCAATATCAAGTCAGAATTTTGAGACTGAAAAGTATCAAGTAGAATAATATAAGAAGTTTTGAAAACGGTAAGCCTGTATGTTCTATAAAAATTCTCTCTTCGCACTCTCATATTTCAGATGGTGTCGCAATTTTTCTCTTTGACCCTGGCTTGAGTTTCTAAATCTATCAGTTTTTTATTATATTGGAATCAAACGTACATTGCTGAATCAGACATACGTTGCTGATGCCTTTACAAACGGTTTAAGTGATTTTAAACAGTAGCTAATACAAAAAAGAATATAGTACTTATATCTTTGTTTATACTAAATCAAACATTTAAATCTTATAACAGCGTGCATGCACAATTAGGTATTATTCTCTAGTAAAACAGCATTGAGTTTTGACGCAGGAACTATATCTTAACTTGTTTTCAAACATGTTCAAGGAATACGAAATATTTATGGAGAAATTGAAGTTTTTCTACCACCTTTATTTTCGCACGGAATGACTTTGCTCCTTGTCGCACGTATGAATACTCCTTTTTGATGGTCCAGGTTTGCTTCCAGTACTGTTAAAAATAGTATTTGCCAAATTATAGATTGCTTTTCTGCAACAAAATCAACCTTCAATTGAAAAGGAAAATGTGAAACCTCACTTAATGCACGGGTGGTATGGTAAAATTTCAGTGAGAAATAAAAAGTTTCTTCTAAAATTATAAGGAATGATACATAGAATTGGTAGTTCAGCCCGTTGGTACTTCCAGGATTTATTGTTTGGACATTTTTTAAAGTGTAAACTGATTCCAATCGTTTGAAAGATGTAACTTGAAGAGCTCATCCGTTGTATTTTCCAGTGTGTGTTTTTATGGCACTTGGTATCTACCAAGTGACATATAGCGATCGCAAATGGTCGGTCTGTCTGTCTGTCGGTCTATCTGTCCCGGTTTTGCTAGTTTAGACACTTACAGGTGAGCTAGGACGACGAAATTAGGCAGGCGTATCAGAAACCAGGACAAATTAAATTATAAATTGTCGTTTCCCCGATTAGACCCTCTGGGGGGGTAGTGGGGAGGACGGTTGAATGAAAAAAATAGAAAAAATGAGGTATTTTTAACTTACGAAAGGGTGATCGATCTTAATGAAAATTGATATTTAGAAAGATATCGTGTCTCAAAGCTCTTATTTTAAACCCCGACCTGATCTGGTGATATTGGGGGAGTTGGGGGGGAGAACCTAAAATCTTGGAAAACGCTTAGAGTGGAGGGATCGGGATGAAACTTAGTGGGAAAGATAAGCAAAAGTCCTAGATACGTGATTGACATAACTGGAACGGATCTACTCTCTTTTGGGCAGTTTAGGGGGGGGGGTTAATTCTGGAAAATTAGAAAAAATGAGGTATCTTTAACTTACGAAGGAGTGATTGGATCTGAATGAAATTTCATATTTAGAAGGATCTTGTGCTTTAGAGCTCTCATTTTAAATCCCAACCAGATCCGGTAACATTGGGGGATTTGGAGGGGGAAACCGTAATTCTTGGAAAACGTGAAAATTGAGGTATCTTCATCTTACGAATGGGTGATCGGATCTTAATGAAACTTGTTATATAGAAGGACCTTATGTCTCAGATGCTCCATTTTAATTCGAATTGGATCCGGGACATTGGGGGCTGGAGGGGGAAACAGAAATCTTGGAAACCGGAAATCTTGGAAAACGCTTAGAGTGGAGAGGTCGGGATGAAACTTAACGAGAAGAATAAGCACAAGTTATAGATACGTGATTGACATAATTGGAACGGATCCGTTCTCTTCGGGGGAGCTCTCGGGTATTAATTCGGAAAAATTGGAAAAATTGAGCTATTTTTAACTTAAGAACATGCAACTGGATCTTTATGAAATTTGATATTTAGAAAGAACTCATGTCTCAGAGCTCTTTTTTCAAATACCGACCAAATCTGTTGCCACTGGGGGGAGTTGGAGGGAGAAACTGGAAATCTTGGAAAACGCTTAGAGTGGAGAGATCGGGATGAAAAACTTGGTGGGTAGAATAATCAAATGTCGTAGATAGATGATTGCCATAACCGGACTGGATCTGGTCTCTTTGGGGGAGTTAGGGGGTGGGGTTCCGTGCTTTGGCGAGTTTGGTGCTTCTGGACGTGCTAGGACGATGAAAATTGGTGGGCGTGTCAGGGAGCTGCACAAATTGACTTGATGAAGTCGTTTTCCCCGATTCGACCATCTGGGGGCTGAAGGGAGAGGAAAAATTAGAAAAAATGAGGTATTTTAAACTTGCGAGCGGGTGATCGGATCTTAATGAATTTTGATATTTAGAAGGACCTCGTGACTCAGAGCTCTTATTTTAAGTCCCGACAGGTGTTATGCCCTTGATTTTCCTTTTAAATCAATCTATTGATTCTTAGAATTTTGCTAGAGCTCATCGCGGAAGGCATATGGGTGCTTGTTGTTTCCTGTTGTTCTTAAAGAGGTGCAATCAGGGTGACTGGGGCTCTAGGCCCCCTCTCCAAGATTTTTCTGGTGCCCGTATTCCGTTTTTTCCTTTTTTTACTCTTATTTTTAAATAAACTGGTCAATTTTGTCAATTATTAGCGCCCTTGTCATGTCCCCCCTAAGGTTTTGCTCTAGATCCGCCTTTGTGCTCATAAACACGTACAACTTATTAAATAACATATTTTGAAAATAGGATTTTTTTATGCCATTTTGGTCTCTTAGGATGATTTTCAGAATTCAGTATATGTTCCTGCACCAATTCCTTTGGGGGGAGAGGAGCTCTAGACAATTCCATTGAGGGTCGAAAGGTTAAAAAAAACCTTTTATCAAAGAAAGTGTCACATTCTTCAGATTATTACAACATGTTTGACTTTTTTAAATCTTTGACGGCGGGGGATTACCAATTCTCAGCCTGAGGGCAGCCACAACTCTCAATACACCCCCCCCAGAAAAAAATTGAAATGGTGTCTCTTTAGCAGCAACGAATTCATTCCCAAATTTCAACTTACTGGCTTGATAGAAATGATGTTGCACACAAAGTTCAAAACTGTGCCAAATCGAAAGGAAGATGTAAAAAGAGCGGATGTCTTGATGCATCTCATATTTCTACAATTATCTCAGAGGAACTAAAACAAAATATATAGTGCATTCAGCAAAAGCCTTGAAAAACATGCTGAGTATTTTTTTATTATTATTATTTTGGATGGTCACCCCATTTAAACACATTTTGATACCTTGACTCCGCCTTTTCTTTCAGCCAATGATAGGTCGTTTTCATATAATATTTAGTTTTCATGGTAGTATTCCAAGCAGAAGGAAACCTAGCGAAGGAATCAGTTATGAAACCCAGATTTTCCATGGAAAACGATCCCATCAACCTAAAAAAAAATTGAGTGCCAGTAAGGTCATGGTGTTAATTACTTCAACCTGACGATCGCTTTATTTTGTAAACTTCTCATGGATAGGTTTATTATTAGAGCAGTTTATAACGTCTCAACATACTTTTCTAAAGATCTTGTGTTTTTTTAAGCAGTCCATGGTGGTATTTTGTGAGCTGGAAAGCGAAGCCAACCTCACTTTCTGTCGATATTTGCGCTGATCTGAAAGCTATCAGACTATTTATTTGCACCTTTGTAAGAATGAGATAGACTTGGAGAGTGAGTCTATCCTTTAGAGGAAAGAATTCCTGGCTTGTGGTATTTAGCATCTAATTCAAATCATTGCCATCATGGCTTTTAAATAAGCTACAAATCTAATATTTTCTTTTCTTTTTTTCTCTTTTTTCATTCCGTATACAATTAGCTTTATGAACGAAAATATTACTTATAAAAACCTAACAGACAAAAAATGATAATGGTAAAATTATTTATGTCATTTTGCTGAGCTAGATTAAACTTGACCTCTTAAATTTACCTTCTGAGTTCTTGTACTCTGAAATTTTAGCTTTAAGAAACGTCAGTGAGTCTTTTCTTGGAGGGAGAATATGAGATATTTTTAATGAACTATAAGATCTCTGTAAAAATATTTATGGATTAAAAATCTAATCTAAAAATAAAATAAATCTAATAATATAACAAATCTAATAAAATACAATAATATATAAAAATACTTTATTATAATAATAATATTTAATATAAAATGTTTTATTATATTATATTTTATATAAAATATTTTATTATATTTTATATATAAATATAAAATATAAATAAATAAAATAAATCTAATCTAAAAGGATTAGATTACTGGCATTTTAAGAAACCTCATTTTAATGCATGTCCTTTTAATAGTGCCTTCTTGAAGGATTTGCTATTGCAGAGACTCTTCTAACGGCGCCTACGTCAAGACTACTTTATTTTTGGAAATATTCTACGGACAAGGTTATTGTTAGATTTCCCTTGCAGACTTGCTAGTGTATACATACACCTTTTTTTGTTTATTTTCCTGTGGCACGTGTCATAAAGATCAGAGTCATCTTTGAATTACAACTCACAACGTCATTTTGTCTGAGATACTTCACCATGATGAAACTTGAGTCTGCCGTATCTTTTTGTTCTAACAGATTAAATAAAAACCTGATTGAAATCAAAGAGTTCTGTTTTCAGGGATCCTGAGAGAATATTAACCTGCTTAAACAAGAAAAGTGGAAATTTAATACTGAAATTGAAATTGACATTTTGCAATTGGCAAATAGAAGACAACTTTGCAAAAAGTAATTTTAGTTTCCAAGAGGAAGTCAGTTGTTTAAGGTGTTTCATATATAAAAGACTTATTTGGGAAAAACAGTTTATCCGTGATGGCTGTTGAGGAAAAAGAGAAGAACGGGACACCCAATGCACTTCTTGGTATTGATTCTGAGTCTCCGAGGAGAACATTTTCATTAAGGTAAGAACTTCTGATACTTTTATGATATTAAATAAAAAAAACTAGTTTTTTTAACTGAAAGTAAGGAGCGACATTAAAACTTAAACGAACAGAAATTACTCCGTATATGAAACGGGTTGTCCCCTCCTCAACGCCTCGCTCTTTACGCTAAAGTTTTTAATTGTTTTAAAAAGTAGAACTGTGGCAAAGAGTCAAACTTTAGCGTAAAGAGCGAGGGATTGCGGAGGGGACAACAATTGTTTGATTTTGGCTCTCAGTACATAAATTATTAAAATGAAATTTGCATATTAATTATTTTTTTTGGATAAATGGCTTTCTCTTAGTTTTGATCAGATGATTTTGAGAAATAAGGGATGGGGAAGGAGGCCTAGTTGCCCTCCAATTTTTCGGTTACTTAAAAAGGCAACTAGAACTTTTAATTTTTAACAAACGTATTTATTAGTGGAAAATATACGTAACTTAAGAATTAACTTACGTAACAAACTTTTATATTCTTATATTTTTATTATGTATATGAGGGGTTTGTCCCCTCGTTAATACCTCGCTCTTTACGCTAAATCTTAAGTTTTGTCCCAATTCTTTAAGAATGACCCCTGAATCAGAAAGGCCGCAGAATAAATACTTGAAATTACTAAAAATACTTTAGCATAAAGAGTGAGGTATTTATCTCCTCCTAAATACCTCGCTCTTTATGCTAAAGTATTTTTAGAACCCCTCATATGCGTAATAATCTCTGTTCGTTTTAAGTTTTAATGGTACTCCTTACTTTCAATTGAAAAAACTTTTTCATGTTTATTTTTTCATTTTTTTATAGTAATGCTAGAAAATTCCGCGCC
This sequence comes from Artemia franciscana, assembly GCF_032884065.1. NCBI lineage: Eukaryota > Metazoa > Arthropoda > Branchiopoda > Anostraca > Artemiidae > Artemia > Artemia franciscana. The sequence goes on along the minus strand of NC_088882.1, from coordinate 18,303,079 downwards.
CTATTCATTGAATTTCTTCCCCCATGAAATATTCCTCCAAGGAAAGATCCTCCCACATAGCCTCCCCTTAACGCCACACCCAAGCCAAAGAAATCTCCCTGAAAACGTCTTTACACTTCACAATAACCATTACTGTATGTAAACACTGATCAAAGTTTGTAACTTGCAGCCCCTCCCCCAGGAACTGTAGGGGATTAAGTCATCCCCAAAGACATGGTTATTATGGTTTTCGACTATGCGGAACAAAATGGCTATCTCAAAATTTTGATCCGTTGACTTTGGGAAAAAATGAGCGTGGGAGACAGCCTAGGTGCCCTCCAATTTTTTTGGTCACTTAAAAAGGGCACTAGAACTTTTTATTTCCGTTAGAATGAGCCCTCTTGCAACATTCTAGGACCACTTGGTCGATACGATGACCCCTGGGAAAAAAAAAAAAAAAAAAAAACAAACACGCACCCGTGATCTGTCTTCTGGCAAAAAATACGAAATTCCACAAATTTGTAGATAGGAGCTTGAAATTTTTGCTATAGGGTTCTCTGATACGCTGAATGCGATGGTGGAATTTTCGATGCGATGGTGGATGGTGGAATTTCGTTATTCTATGACTTTTAGGGGGTGTTTTCCCCTATTTTACAAAATAAGGCAAATTTTCTCAGGCTCGTAACTTTTGATGACAAAGACTAAATTTGATAAAACTTATACATTTAAAATCAGCATGAAAATCCAATTCTTTTTATGTATATTTTAGCATCAAAATTCCGTTTTTTTAGAGTTTCGTTTACTATTGCGCCGGGTAGCTCCTTACTACAGTTCGTTACCACGAACTGTTTGATACGCCCTACCGCTCAAGTTGATCGTACATTGACGCATTCTTATAGAATAGATATATACATCTATTCGGCCGCAAAGAGAAGTGACAGAATAGATGGACAATACATATTTTGGGCTATATATTTGCACATTAGGGGAGGCGGGCAAAGTATTTGGACAGTGTGAAGTTAGAAAACAATTCTTACCATATAATATGCATAATAATCGTATTTAACACATTAGGCATGCAGGCCTGCTATACTTTACCACCATCCCAAATTTGTTTCTAAAGTATTATATTTTTATCTTACTTTGGTATATTTCATTAGGATTGAGCGTCAGAGAAACATTAGAAGAACATTAGGTAGGGTGTATATCATACAAGTATCGAATTTTTTTTTTTCAAAAAATAGGTCAATACAGAGACGTAGTTATGGTTCTGCTTAGGGGGGAGGAATTTTCATATACATTTTATACACTTTTGGAGATTGTAAGAAGATTTATGGGAGAATTAGACACGAAGAAGTTCGTTTTTAGGCACCGATCTAAAAGTATTACTGTAGGTTCTTTTCATTTAAAGATAGAACTCTCTTATTCCCATTTATACATTCGTTATTTCGTTGGATGAAGAGACCCTTTTAGACACCCCTAAAAGGGTTTCACGAGACACCCTTTTAGGATCAGACATGCTCTAGTCCAGAACAAGTTCAATAATTTTACTCTTTTTCTCATTCAACTATTTCGTAAGCTTTGACATATCACATGTAAATATATGTAAACATACCATTTGTTTCTTTAAAGATTAACATTTTATTTTGTATCCTATTGTCGCTTGAATATATTCTCTTACCAACCTTATGCCCCCCCCACATGATTTGGTCCTAATTTTGCCGGCTAGCTTGAAGTTTTTTCTTTAATTTTTGCTCCTGTATTTTGCCAGTATAAAGAAAAAAAAACTATTTAGATTTTTTTTTCAATTCGAATAAAAAGAAATATGTGTAAATATGGTTTAGATGGCGCAAGAATATTAATTAATGCATAAATTAAGAATGTTATAGCGCTTTTTAATTGCAATTCCTAAATTTATGAACCATTCTTTAATTTATTATAAGATGAGATGACTGTTATCTTGGCAATAAAGTTTTCTCTTTTCTAAAAATATTTTAATTGTGTTAAGACGTTATTTAGTTTTCCCCAATTGTCGTTAAGGACTTTCCATAATTTTAATGAAATGCTCAGGAAAAATTATTCCTAATATATATTTTGAGCAAATAGTAAGCAATTTGCTTTCCTGGGAAGCTTTGGCCGTTTTGAATGCTACGACGACTCATCAGCAGAGAAAAAAAAATGCAAAGCCGCCTCAAGTTGAAACAAGGCTCAAAGCCATGTTTGTTTTGATTTTTTTTTTCTTTCAGAAGTCACCTCTGAACTTAGAAATTGTTATATTTACATTATTTTAAACACGTTCACCGTAACTACTTAGAAAAAAAACACCCTTAAAATTTCAGTTCTTCACTGGGCTTCTAATCTCCTTGAGACAATCACATCAGTAAATTTATATATAATCACATAATTTAGCTGTAAATAATGTAAATACATAACTTAATGCCTTTTTTATTCTGAATTCAATAATCACTTCCGGGACGAATTCCATTTCAAGCCCATAAAGGGGCTCAAAACGGAGCCCCTTTACTTTATGTCATTTACTTTCAATTTGCCCATTAGTAACCAACCGTTTGAAAATGCGGTTCTAAGAAAACTGTCTAGTGAGAAAAAATGGCCGTTTGTAGCTGGCTAAGGGATGGTAACTAGTATTTTCATTAGTCTTAGTAGTAAAGTGTTATTTTGAAAATATATTTGTTGGAATTTCTGAATAAAGCCTGAAATCCCTTGGAAAAGGGGTCAGAGCAAAACAAAAAGTACTGAGAACGGAAAATAACATAGATGGCACGATAGGTTCTCAGCCTGTATGGTGTGCAAAATAACAAATTTGTTATTTTAATTTCTACCAAGTTTGGAATTTGATCTTGGAGGGGGGAGGGCTCATCTGAAAACTGATTCTCTTCTTCTTTGCTAGGTTACACCAGCCCTTGCCACATTTTAGCTCAAAAAGTTTTCATTACGACGAACCAATGGTTTTTGCTATAGGGGGAGGAGGGAGAAGTGATATCTGCCGAAATGTATGTACAAAGCTTTCTATCTGTATCATTTACTGTATTTTTCAAAGCATGCCACTTTTGGCAAGTAATGATAACAGCGGTATGCAAGCACACTAAATTTTTTTGGTACTCGTGTATTATTCAGAAAACAGTCGACAAAATTATTTTTGTGGTTCAGGTTAGGTTAGGTTAAGCATAGGAACAGAAGGAACAAAAATGTTCCTTATCGTAAGAGTATAAAGTCATGTTGTGTCCATAGACCCACTGTTTTGTTGTGGGCAATAACCCCTTATCCTGGAAAAATATAATTGCCTTTTTTCAGTCTTTGGCAAATCCCAAATCTTCAGTTCAAAATCCATGTTTAGACACTATCTTCTATCACTATGCGTAGCAAACTAAATTGAGTTTTGTCTTTGTAGCTATGAAACCGGTTTTCCTCATAAATTGTACCTGCATCGTAGTTTGTTTCACGAAAGAACCTAACTTCACTTATTGAGTGTGTTCTGAATAATACACAAGTACCATTTTGTTCTGGAAAAGACCTGGTGGCCATTTTAGGAGTTGGTAAAAGTTAAAAATATGTTCCAAATAAGTGAATTAGGGTAAATATTATGGGTAAAATTTCAACAGTCTTGGGAATTTAGGAGGACATTAGCCAGAATCTCCCCTTCAGTGGCCACTTGGGCCTTATGTATATGAAAGTGTTATATTGCTTTCGAAAATATTTTAGTTAATAAAAATAATTTTATTTTTATTTTTGAAATATTTTATTTTTATCCTAGAGTACTGGAATAAGAAAGCTGCATGCCTTATTTTTGACTTAAATGAAAAAAAAACAAGTTTTTTTTGTAAAGCAAGTAAGGAGCGGCATTAAAACTTCAAACGAATAGAAATTATTTCGTATATGAAAGGGGTTGTCCCCTCCTCAACGCCTAGCTCTTCACACTAAAGTTTTTTGTTGTTTTGAAAAGTAGAACTGTTACAAAGAGTCAGACTTTAGCGTAAAGAGCGGGACGTTGAGGAGACATTTAGGCTTTGTCTAAAAACAAAGCCTGTTGGAGTTTTTTCTTGTGAAGATCTTTAGCCTACACCTTCAATGAATTGTTTCAAGAGTCATAATAAGTTAATATTTGTTGAACAGTTTCTTTGTTTTGTCCTTTTTTCGCTTGTTGAGGTTAGAACTGCCCATATGCGTTACAACAAATTAAACGTTACGGTCTACCTTAAAAATTTTCCTTAAAAAAATACCGTCAATTTAACGTTCAATTTGAAAAGGTTCTTTAATAGCACATACAATTTTTTCTGTTTACTGTCTTTCAACTATTGATTAATTACTCACTAAGCCTTCAATATCCAAGTTATTGTTTCTTTCACTATTAAAGAAAAATAAAAACAACTTTGTAAATGAAAGTAACAACGCTAACAAGAATTTGCACATCAATAAGTTCTGTCATTCTTGATGAATATCGAAAAATATACAAAAAAAAGTTTCATCAGTTAATAAGATTTATGCTCGATAGATTTATAAAGTTGTGTTTTTCCTGTTTGGGCGAAAATTACTGTTTTACACGCCAAATGTGCTGGAATGTTCCAATTTCTTCTGGCAAGATATCATTTTTGCTTAAAAAGAGGACTAGATGTTTAAATGCTCATCTGAATAAACCCTCTTTCAATAATCTAGGACTATGGATTATGCATGGTCATGTGCGTGCCCATCCTTTTCTGGAAAAGTAAGAAATTTCATACATTATCATTAGTGGTTTTAGGGTTTCCTTATATGTTGAATTTCATTGCATGATTTCCATCAAGACCACACCTCTTTTGGGGGTTTTAAGTTCTTATTTCTAAAATTATACTTCAGGAATGATAATTCCCTTGAAAAAGTTACTCCTCCAAATATTTGTTAGGAGAGGTGTCTGAAAGACAATAAATGAAGTACAAGTTCATCATTTTTCCTGGTTTTCAAGATGAGTTTGATTTGAAGGATATCCCCCATGAACGCTGACAGAGGGGCAAGGTAACCATGACCCCCCCCAAGAAACAAAATACATTAGAAATGTATATAAATAAGGAAATGACAGATACTCCCATTGAAATCTTTCTGTAACCTCTCCACTTTTGGTGTAGGCACACATAAGATTGGTATCTTCGGTATATTCTATGTTCAAACTTATTTCTGTAATGCGAGGGGAGCTATCACCCGCAACGCCTATATTACAGGCTCAGTCGAAAAATACTTAGTCGAATGAATGGAGATTCGAAATTAATGTCTCGAACCCCCTTCCCTTAATACACCTTCTATATTTATTTGAAGGCTAATGGGGAGTTGGAAAATTTGGGTTTAAAACGTACTTTCTGAGCCTTGAGGGAAACCCCCGCTCTTTTGTATGCAATGCCTCTCCTCCGTAATTGTTGATTCTCTACTATACACCACTGTACTCAATTTTATCAAGCCTTAGATTTAGATGAATCAAATTAGTCAAATGAGGCTTTAAAACAAAAGTCTACATTTCCAGTTTATTTTATATTGACTTCGTGTATCTTTAGGAAAGAATGCGCCACTGCGCGGCATCACTATCTCAAACACTGGGTAGCTCAATGTATAGTTAATTGATAATTTTAAATCGGTTGACTATCTCAGAATTTCTACTTGATAGCTTTTTGGCACTCTTTTGGCCCACATTGTTGTTTTGCACGACAAAATAGCAGACCATACCACCTTATTCTGGCACAATCTTTGAGGCTGCTTAAAAATGGACTAGAACTAGAGTATTGGTTTTCTATTGCTCTAGGACCACTGATCGGATGTGATTTCCTTCAGCATAAACAAAAAAAAGATATAAAAATTGACAACAAATAAACAAATATGCGGAATCATCCTTCTTCCAAAAAATGCAATATTTCACAGTTCGAAGATAGGGACTTGAAATCTTGGCTTTAGGGTTAGCTTATGTGCTGCCAGGAATTTTCTGGGTATAGAAAGCAGGCATATTCCTCGCCAGTTTCCTGGGAGAGCAACATCAACTTTCCTGAAGATCCTCAGAAGGGTACTGTGTATCTAGTCGGAAGTTATTTTGGCTGTCGTCTAGATTTCTGAAAACAATGCTGTCCAGAATGTGAGGCAAATGAAAACGGTATGTTTTGTCATTTCTGGGGGTATTTAGTCTTGGCTTGGCGACTTCCATGTTTCAACTTCTTCGGTGCTGTTGTATTTTCTATGGTTGACGGCACATGTGTATTGGTATTTAAGGAAAACAATGGTGTTGCTGGAAACACTTGTGGGTTGTCTGGAGGAGGTCTGTTCAAATGCTTTTTAAAGTGGCTGGCTACTTTACTACTTCGTTTACGACAGAGTGTTTGGTTATTAATTGGGTATCGATCTAATCAATATTTGAATCTATTGGCTATGTCATAATTTTTAGTCGATAGCAATTCTCCCTCTTTTGGTGCAAAATTAATGTCTGTGGCACTTTTGTGCAACAAACACTTTGATATGGGACACCGCTTTTTGCTACTCAAAAGGGTGCTTCGACGTTTAATGGCCGTTCGAATCAGCCTTCCCCCAATTTTCAAGGAACATTGGTTCAAGTTACAAACAAATTAACACGGCTGTGTTGTCACACTTCTCGGAAACAAAATGCAAAAATTCATATTTTTGTAGAAAGGGGCCTTTAAACCTCTACTTTAGGGTCTCTAATATGTTGAATTTGCCTGTAACTTTTGCTGGATAAACTCAAATTCAATGAATCTTACATATTTACAATCATGGGCAGCGCAATTGCGTTGCCTAAGCAAAGAGAGAAGTGGAAAAATGCATTATTTATTTTTTATTTTCATCAAGGCACTTCGTATGGAAGAAATTTCCGTAGAAACTTCAGAAGAGACTCATTCGATTAGAAATTTAAAGTTCTAGTGCCCGTTATAAGAATCAAAGTGATTGAAGGGCAGTCAGGCCCCTTCCACGCACCCTTGTTTTCAAAGATATTCGATATTTTTAGATAGCATCTTATTCTACATAGTTGAAAGGTCCAATAACTGTGTCTCTGGGGATGACAACACCCCCATTGCTCTTCAGGTAAGGGCTATAAGCTATGCAATTAGCCCATTGTTTACATATAATATTTGTTATTGGGAAATGGGGGTATGTTTGGCCATTTGTGTCCAAAAAGGTCAAGGGTATTCAAATGAAGCTTCAGGGAATGTTGAGGGGAATGTTGAACTAAATCAAAACAAACTGTGTCATGCTGGTTTTGAAAAAAGCGTGTCTCAGAAATAACTTAGAGTATTAAGTTGGAACTTCAAGGCATGGTGAGGAGGATGATCAATTAACCAAAAAGGTAATATGTGCATACTACTACTGCTACCACAGTTACTACTACAGCTACAATTAATACTACAACTGCATGCTAGTACTACCACTTCTACTACTACTTCTATTAATGCTACTGCTACAACTATTACTGCTGCTACTATTACTCCTACTAAAGATAAGGGTAGTAAGTTGAAAATTTCAGGGAATGTTAGAAGGATGTGGAACTAAATCAAAACATACTATATGCATTCAGGTAGTCAAAAGGACGTGTCAGCAATGCACCAGGAACTGTTTAGGGTATTAAGTTGAGACTTTCAGCGTTTGTAGAGATGTTGGAAAAATAAAAGGTGCTATGTGCCAACTACCGTCTCTGGCTAAAAGAAAAGCAGGTGTCCCCAGTTGGGGTTGGAGGATGTCGTAAGGAAAGATTTAAGGTAAACGGTAACTTCTTGGCAGGGTGTAAATAGGGAGGCTTTGAGTAGATTGGGATAGAGCGTGCGTAGCTCTGTTGGCCTCAGGTGGCTTTGTGCTACAATGAATTGTTAGTGATAATAGTAGCTATTTGCATTCTACTTTTAATGCTACTGCTGCAACTGAAGCTACGGGTATTAAGGTTAAGGTTTCAGGGAATGTTTAGGGGGATGTTGAACTAAATCAAAACACATTATAAGCATGTCGATTGTCAAAAGGGTGTACCGGCATTATATCAGGAACGGGTAAGAGAATTAAGTTGAAAGATTTAAGGTATGTTTTGGCGAATTTTGAACTAGCCAAAAGGTACCATGTGCATGCTACTGCTTACTTCTAAATGCTACTACGGTTATTGCTACTACTGAGATTAATAGTATTAGGGTGAAACTTTTGGGGAATGTTAAGGGGGAGTCATAACTAAATCAAAACACACTATATGCATGCAGGCTGTCAAAAGGGCATATAAGCAATATTTTAGAAAGGACATAGAGCATCAAGTTGAAACTTTCTAGGCATGTTGAGGGGGATGTTGAACTAACCAAAAGGCATTATATGCATGTTACGACTGTTGTTACTATTACTGCTGTTACTACTACTACTTCTACTGAGGCTGAGGGTATTAAGGTGAAACTTTCCGGAAATTTAGGGAGATGTTGAACTAAATCAGTACATTCGGGTTGCACAAAAAGATGTATGAGAAATTTCTCCGGAACGGCTTAAAGTATAAATTTGATACTTTCAGGTCGTGTTGAGAGGAATGTTGAACTAACCAAATGAACTTTGTATATACTGCTACTTCTACTATTACTATTACTTCTTCTACTGCTAATACGACTGCTACTACTGAGGCTAAGGGTGTGAAGATGATATATACTAAACTGTCAATCCACATTCATTTGTTTTTTCCAGTAATCTATTTTATGAGTGTATTTTATTTCTGTTTTTCTATACTGTTATATATAAAAATAGCTCGAAGTCAGGCTTTCTTTCAGTAAAGTGCAAATTATATTAGGGTCCTTAGAAGGCAGGGGGTGGGGGTGTCAGCCCTAGGTTCTGCTCATTTTGAGCTTGACTTGGTTATTTATTGTAATTTATGTTCGTTTTAGGTTTCATTTATTTATTGATGATAATAAATCATAGTTTTACGCTTTAGAAATCATTTGAATTTGTTTCTTCTCATCTTTGGTTTAATATAGGTCTTTGCTTTTCCTTGAAAAAATTCATTTGTGGAAATTTTTTCGAAATTAATCACCATAAAAAACCGATTCTTTTTACTTGAATATTGTTATAAAAGCTCTTTATTTTTCTAGTTTCGGTTACTATGTGTACGAGTTGGTCTTTAACTGCAAACAATTTGGTAATATTCAATAGCACTTCCACAATTAATAATGTATAAATTTAGTAGTTGATGATACAGCCGGGAAGACCAATAAGGTAAAGATAAAAAGGTAAAGAATACGGCATTAGACTTTACAGTCCCTACTGGTGGTGCTGATCTCTGTTTCTTGGCCCTTCAGCCAGGAAGTGCAATGGGGGGTTGGGAGCCAACCATCATGTGCTTTCGCACACCCTTCCTGTTTACCTCCCCCAGATTTTTCCAGATACCCATTTAGAGCTGGGTCGACTCTGGCTGAGCTTACAGAGTCACACCACTGATCCCCGTCCCAAACTAAATAATTGGGTACGTTAAGATTCGAACCCTCGACCTCTCAGACAAAGGGTCCTGAATCCAGCGCATCGATCCACTCGGCCAGGATTTTTTTATTATATTATGTTTTATTTTAAGAAATTAAATTGTACAGTAAAATTTATTGTCACCATCATACAGGCTATTTAGGGACTTCTTTGCTTCTAAAATAACATCCAGTTTTAATTCATGCTAGTTTTTGTTTTCAGAAAAGTACCAGTTTTTTAGAATCCTACGAATCTAGGTAAATATCAGGAATTAGTTCGTTTGAGCTAGTTTTATAGATATATGCTATGTAGGCTGTGAAGCAGTAATTTATGTTCGTTCTATATTCAACTTTGTGTTTTACTTTTATCAGAAAGAGCTTCCTTTTTTTGTTTGAATTATTTATTCTAGTTCCAAACTCAAATGTAATGAACTTAAAGCATTCTGAAAAATTTCTTTAAAACCTATTTAAAGTTTTCGTGAAATTTGGGTAAGTTTATATATTGGTAGCCTTAGAACACAATCCTAGATATGATAAGGTCAACAGGCCAGAAAAGTTTCATTCATAAATAAACAAAATTGATCGATTATGTGTTGATAAGGCCCGTATTTGTAAAAAGCTAATGATGTCTCAAATCATCGTGAATTTCTTGTCAGATAGTCAAATTATTTGCTTTTGGACCAGATTTAAATATTTACTTCCTATGTAAATAAAACATCTTCACGATACTGAAACTTCTAGTTTGGTCAGTTTGGCCGTTGAAAATCAAAACTTATTTGCATATTTTGTCAAAGTTTTGTGCCCGAACTCTACAGAATTATTGATTCTAGTTATGTTTTTTCAAGAAATAAACATTTTTGCAAAACAGCGCTCTTGCACATAATGACTGATTTAACTCACAATAAAATTTCAGTAAGAAATTAAATAGTTTCAGCTTCAAAAATCGAAAAAATGCTTAAAATACAATACGGAGAGGGATGATATAGCAATTGGGGATTTTACTTGTTTTTCTGGTAAGTTCCCAAGTGTTATGGATTATGGGGTAGTTAATCTAGTAATTCTATCTTTTTTTGTATTTCGAGGTAATGGTGCTGACCGGGTCAGATCACATGAGTAGCTTAGGTTTTTAAGGTCCAGGCGCAGCCCTATCCCTTTGAATCCCATCCGGACACTTTTTTTAGAAATTATTCGAGATGCAGGTGTCTCCTACGTAATAAGGAATGTTTTCTAAAAGACGCAGGTGCAAGTCACGTAATAGGGAATATTTACTTCGATTGTCTGACATTCTTCTTCAAGATATTTTTTCAGGAAGTTTCAAAACATTTCAAGATATTTTTTAATAAAATGTTTATCCCTATCCCTTAATATCCCTATTCCTATCAAACGTTGGCCCTATCCCTTCGAATCTCGTCAGGAGACTTTTTTAGAAATTATTCGAGACGCATGTATTTCCTACGTAATAATTTTCTAAAAGACACAGGGGCAAGTTACGTAATAGGGAATGTTTACTTCGGTTGACTGACATTTTTCTTCAAGATATTTTTTCAAGAAGTTTCAAAACATTTCAAGACATTTTTTAACAAAATGTCTATCCCTATCCCTTCATATCTCTATCAAACGTCAGCCCTATCCTTTCGAATCCCATCCGGACACTATTACTACGTAATAGGTAATGTTTTCTAAAGGACGCAGGTGCATGTTACGTAATGTATGTATATGTTTATTTTCCGTCATATTGCAAAAAATACAAAACTGACGGAGTAACACGAGAAAAAACAAAAGAAAAGAAAAAACACACTTCTAAAAACGAAACCAAATTCAGCATTTATAACATGAAAAAACTATCAGAAAACACTTAGAAAAGTGCTATTACTGTCCAGGCGTGTTATATAACGCTCATTTCCCTTTTCTACTGTACGCACTAGACTAGCTACTCCGTAACGTGTTGACAGAGTTGCATTACTGGTCTATAGAGGCAATCTAAGTGGATATATTGCATATTTGTAAAAACACTTCTTTATTTCGCTGACATCTGTCTGCGAGAAAAGAGACCAAAATGGGGCAGGCGCAAGCAAATGGGGAACTGCAAAAGCATTATATAAAGTAGCAACTAGCAAGGATACGACGGTTAAACTTGAACTTCAGCGCTACCAACAGGCCATATGCCTTCCTAGTTTTATTCGCAAAAAATCTTTAAGCAAGACCCGTGTTGATCGGAGATTTTTTCCAATTGGAACTTCTAGGTACGTAAGACGTTCTTGGTCTTCTATGACGTGCACACCAAGAGATACAGCAACGGGATCTTGGCAACGGCGATTAAAAACTAGAACCTCACTCTTACTATGATTAAAATTGAGACCAATACGATTATATTCAACTGACAATATACGAAAGTTTTGTTCAATCCCTGCTTGTGTTCTACTTAGGTTGAATACGTCATCTGCGTAATTTACTTATGAAACGTCTATTCCCTTAAAAATACATGTCGTGAGGGCTTTTTGCTGGGGCTTGATTACACTCTTATTGAACAGGGGCGGGGAGGCCAGAGCTCCTTGTTTAATATCTTTTTTATTGGGTATTAGCAGGGTAAGATCTACAGCACCAGGTAAAACAGGGACCTTTGCTGCGTTTATATGCTATCAGCAGTATCTGTGCATGTGTGCCGGAGTCAAACGCTCTAGAAACGTTCAGCCCAGCAAAAAACAGTACTTCATCATTTTCAGCCGCATGAAGTAACAAATTTGCTATGAGATGATGAGCATGTTCACGACCTACACCTTTCTTAAAACCAAATTGGTTCTCTGGCGTGTAACTAGAAATTTCATCAAACAACCAATAGCTCAAATACTTTGCATAAAACGGGAGAAACAGTAATTGGCCGAAAGGAGGAACAACAGTCAGCTGGCTTTCCTTTTTTCAAAGTAGGACTAATTAAACAGTACTGAATAAATTGGGTCAATGCCATTAACAAAAATCATTTGGCACAGTAGTGATAAATTTTCAACTAAGACACAAGAAACAGGTTCCAAGTGCTTCGCACAAATCAAATCCGCACCATGGGAAGTCTTTTTTCGCAGTTTCAGGATGCATTTTGTGACCATTGATGAAGTTACGACAAAACCGAGGTCATTAGCAGACTCGAGCAAGAGCCTGTCAAGTTTTTTCTCAAACTTACTCTCGAACAATAGATCGGGACTGGAGAATTCACCTTTAAAGTAGTTGTACCACTGTTCAGTACTGATTTGAACATCACTGCAAGATTTAGACTTATCATGTCTTAGAACTTTCCAAATAAAACTGGGATTACTTTTAGCTTTGCTAGATACTTCGGCTTTTGACTTTGTCTGGTGACATTTTAACACTTTTGCAAAATAGCGCTTTGTGTAGAGACGGATTTCATTCACCACTCTACTACGCGGCTTGCTACACTCTCTCTATATATGGAACCAGAATTTTGACTTTACACAAGAATCGACGAGATCTGGATTTCCCGACCAGCCATGTTTTTCGGTTCCGACTCGAAACCTCCGGACTATTACACGCACATGCTCAGCGACACGAAAGGCATGGACAATTTCAACATAATAAATATCTAGCAGAATTTGCTGCTCATGCACACTAATAGAAGATTTCGGAGAGAGAAGCTGAAAAGGCGCTTTGATTTTAGGAAGGATACCATCACTTATACCATGAAATGTGAGCAAATCGGTTTTTTCCAATCGCTTATTTCGCGCCACTTGCTACAGCTGCTTGATCGGGTAAACTCGGGAGGCATCAGACTAATGGGGAAAATGTTACTGATCGGCAGATGGTCAGAGGTCTGGAACGAAGTGATAACAGCAGTTCTTGAATCCGGTTTTATTGCGGGAGAGCGAAACATAAAATCAAGGGATGACGTGCTTTCTGAGGGGTGGATGTATGTAAAGTCTTGGTCATTTTCTACTGGCACAAGCTGGGGGCACATGCTACTTAGAATATTTTTTCGACTAATACAGCCTTCAAGGAGATTACATTTCATGTCGCCAGCCTCAGACACACAGGCAGGGAGAGAGAGACAAAAACACAGAGAAAGGAAACAAAACACACACAAAACCAGACAAAGTCAGACACACCGGCACACACACAGTCAAACACACAGACGCGGAAAGACAAAACAAACAAAAGAAAATACACACACACAGTCACGCACACAAGCACGGAGAGAGAAACAAAAACGCACAGAGGAAAAAACACACACACAAAGTCAGACACACACACAGTTAGAGACACAGTCAGAGAAATTGAGACAAAACACACAAAGGGAAAACATGCACACACACACAACTTGTCCCCAGAGCTGTTCCAAAATAAAATTCAGCGGCGGAGGACACAATTATGCCGGAGGCGGCGGCCTACTGGCGACACCAATTTTTTTGTGGCGAAACGCCGCTGAAAAATTATCGGTGGTTTGCCGCAACTTATCGGCGTTTCTTCTATTTTTATAATTATTTCGGCTACTTTTAAAAAGTTTTGAAAACTAAATTGGTATCAGTTTTTATCAGAATTCAGTCCACAATTCCTTTTAAGCTTCGTTACCGTGACCGCACCTCGGGCGCGATAGGGACGAGATATAAATCTTAACTCAAACGGTCGGTAGCGAGACCTTAAACTGCCTGATATTTGAATTAATCCAACAAAATGAGCAATTTAAAATTTAATTTAAATTAAGCTCTAAGGCTTGAATTAAACAAATATGCTAGGACCATAAATCCATGGCTAATTTATGAAACCTTGATGGAATCTGAAGATTATGTCTTACTTCTGTCTGAACTTCCTGGTCTTGCAACCTGCATTCCACTTCTTTGACTACCCTATCCCTTAACAGTTCACTTTCTACGCCACAGAAGCTTTTATTTCTCATTGTTCAAGATTCAATCCTCTCACTTAAGAGTGATACAATAAAAGTTTAAAATTGAACGTTTCAACGAAATCCTTTGAGAATAAAAGAGCTTATTTATTCTCTGTCCATCTCAGCAATTAAGGTACTGCAGTTGTAGACGTACTTGAATATGGTGGGTAAGCATATCAAACGATCAAAGTTTTACTTTAGAGTATTGGATTTAATATTTGAGTTTTTTTACATAGCCAATTTTCAGAAAACTTAGCATGTCGTTCTTTAAGAACAGTTCGTTCCCTGGTGCTAGAAGAAAAAGAGGCAATATTTCGGAAAGAAAATCTTTTATATAAAAAGAGGCAACATCTTATAATGAAAAGCATTACATGTTATTATTTTTTGTACTGGCTTTAAATTTTACAGTGTGATTTGAGTTAGGTTTTAAGTTCTCTATTTTGTCAATTCTCATGCAGTTTAAGGAGACAGAATAAAATTTCATAGCACTTAGCTAGAAATAAACTCTATTACTTTCCTGTATCTGATTGTATGTGTGCCTGTGTGTTTGACTTCGTGCAGTTGTGTGTGTGTGCGTGTTTTTCCCTCTGGGTGTATTTGTCTCTCTCTCCATGCCTGTGTGTTTGACTGCACGTTTGCATATGTGTCTGACTCTGTGTAGTTGTGTGTGTTTGTATTTCCCTGTTTGGTTCTCTCTCTCTCTGTCAGTGCCTGTCTGTCTAACCTTGTGTAGTTGGGTGTTGTCCCTTAAGCCACGCCGAAAACCGGCAGCACACCACAAAATATTCTATAGTGTGCCGCCGCTAAAAAGGCTTCAACCCGCTGATGTCACGGCCGATATGGTCGGTGGCGGCGTGCCGCCGGAGATTTTAAGCGCCGAATTGTTTCTGGTATTATTGAGAGGCAAATATATTGCAAAATCTACTATCTAATGGTACATGCAAAATGTTGGATCCTCTCAAAACATTTTTTAATCTACTCGTTAAGTATGGACTTTAGATTATTATTCACTTGTTTCTGTCCTCTTTGCTACAATGAAATATTTTCTAATTAAAATGGGCTTCGACTAGCCATGATATTCCTCAAATAACTTATTAAAAATGGTTTACCATATGTAAAAACTCAGCTACTCTACAAAGGCCTGAAAGCAAGGTGGAAAATTTCTTTAAATACCCCCTCCTCTCTGACTTATTGTTTTTTTTACACATATGTACCTGGAAGCATGTACAAAGTGGAAGAAATAAACTTATATACAAATTCTTTGTCTTCCTAACAGCCTTCTCGGAAAAATTTGAATTTAAAACAGACATGAATTCCTTAAAAGATTGTAATATAGATGAGGTTCTTGACGCTGATAATCAGTTGCCCACTGTGCAGTTTGCTGATGATTTGCCTACTATGTTATCAAAATGAAATAGATTAGCGTATAAACCTTCTTGATGATTCACTGACAAGAAGAAAATTCTTGTTCAAAATGGTTAAGCCTCTAGTGCTGGCAGCTGATATATGGTACTTTATCACATCTCCTGTGAACCGTACTTGTCCATTCATTACACAACTTCAACCTGTGGTGAGCATTTTAGTGCAGGGGAAGTTCTTTTGTGCGTAGGCTATTACTACTACAACGCTATTATGATTAAATAGAATATTTCATTTTCAACTTTTTAATAAGGAGTAGATGTTTATCCTTCCAATGCAGAAATAATACTGAAGCAAACCCTCAACTGTTGCAAGTCACGCAAGATTACATAACCCTGACCTGTAAATAATATACCATGATCAATTTTTTATAACCGAGACTTCCCCGCTTGAGTAACGGACTCTAACAAACCCTATTACATAACAAGCAAACCCTATGACGTAGGTGTACTATACACGTGCGCTATATTATTGCGTCAGATCAATGTTTGCGTAATAACGTCTTGAGGGACTAGTAGCTCCAATAGTTTACCCCCTTCCTTCGTCATGGGAAGCATTATGTTGTCACTACTTAAAGCTCCTTTTTATAGAAGCCATTGCCATAAAAAAAAGTTCAAAAAGGGATAAATCCTTATAATAGACAATGATAAATTTCACAAAATTCAGTGACCGTCATCAGTAGCAATACTGGTGCCGGATTATTACTACCGATGACGATCACTGCATATGTGACCGAAATATTTAGTATTTTGTGTGAAATTTATCACTGTCTATTAAAAGGACTTATACTTATTTGAACTTTTTATTTATCGTCATGAAAAGGCAGTTTAGTTTGGTCTTTCAAATTATTGAAACCATTATCTTTTGATGCTAAGGATCCCATTGAAGGGAAGAAATTGTGTTTTTCAAATTTTCTTCCGTGACGACCTAAATTTTGAAAAATACCCGTCTTTGGTATTTTCATTGAAAAAAAATTAAAAGCAGCAACATTTCTCTTTTTGTCTGGTGCCCCTTTTTGTCGCTTTTTGCATGTCTTGCAAATTTAACGCACGTAACAAGGTGTTGATTTAAAGCAATCGATATCATTGCTAGTGAAAAGTGCGGAAAGTTTTATAGATTAGTTTGTTATGTTGTGCAGCCTATAAAATTCTTGTTATCTATTAAATAAAAAAAACTAATTTTTTTAGCTGAAAGTAAGGAGCGACATTAAAACTTAAAACGTAAAGAGCGAGGGATTGCGGAGGGGACAACCCATTTCATATACGGAGTAATTTCTGTTATAATCTGTTATCTGCAAATAAACACGCACCCGTGATTTGTCTTCTGGCAAAAAATACAAAATTCCACATTTTTGTAGATAGGAGCTTGAAACTTCTACAGTAGGGTTCTCTGATACGCTGAATCTGATGGTGTCATTTTCGTTAAGATCCTACGACTTTTAGGGGGTGTTTTCCCCTATTTTCTTAAATAAGGCAAATTTTCTCAGGCTCGTAACTTTTGATGGGTATGACTAAACTTGATGAAACTTATATATTTAAAATCAGCATTAAAATGCAATTCTTTTGATGTAGCTATTGATATCAAAATTCAACTTTTTAGAGTTTTGGTTACTATTGAGCCGGGTCGCTCCCTACTACAGTTCGTTACCACGAACTGTTTGATCTTGGGAGTTTAGTTTATTGACCCGGCTCAATAGTAACCGAAACTCATAAATGACCGAATTTTGATGCCAATAGGTATGTCAAAAAATTTGTCTTATCAGGCTGATTCCAATTACGCAGGTTTCATTAAGTTTAGTCTCACACATCAAAAGTTACGAGCCTGAGAAAATTTGCCTGATTTTCAAAAAAGGAGGAAACACCCTCTAAAAGTCAAAGAATCTTAGCGAAAATCGCACAATCAGATTCAGTGTATAAGAGAACTCTACTGTAGAGGTTTAAGCCCCTATCAGCAAAAATGTGAAATTTTGTATTTTTTGCCCGAAGAAAGTATGATTGTATCGACGCAGCGGTCCTAAAAAATCGAGAAAGGGCTCATTCGAACGGAAATTAAAAGTTCTTATGGTCTTTTTAAGGGACCAAAAAGATTGGAGGGCAACTAGACCCCTCCCACGCTCCTTTTTCTCAAAATCGCCCGACCAATATTTTGAGATGGCCATTTTGCTCAAAATAGTCGAAAGGCCGAATAACCATGCCTTTGGATATAACATAACCCCCTACAGCCCCTGGGGAAAGGTTTTTAAGTCACGAAATTTACCCACTGTTGGCGTATAGTATTAATTGTTATGAAGTATGCATATATTTTTTAGGAGGGGGAGAGAAATTTTTTGCTGAGGGATTTTTCACAGGGAGAATTTTTCATGGGAAGGGAGGTTGCCAGGGGTCAAACTTTTCAGGGAAAATTTTACACTGGGGGATTTGCCAGAATTCCTATACAAAATTCTTCTTATGTCTTACTTTCTCTTTGTCTATCCAATTTTACATGTGGAGATGTTAAGGGCAATTATACCAGGATTGAATTGTCTAGAGGATATGTTCATGGGGAGAAGGGATTTTCGCGTATAGGTGGAGCCAGATTCCTGGCTCTATTAAAAAAAGACCAGAAATTAAACAAAAAAAGCAAGTTTTTTCAACTGAAAATAAGAAGCAACGTTAAAACTTAATTATTATTTTAAAACTTATTTAATTATTACGCCTGAGAGGGGTCTCGTCCACAGCCCCTTACTTTTTACGCTAAAGTTTGAACACAAGGTTCGCTTAGTCAGAACAATAAGAAGCTTTTTTAAAAGTACTAAAAACTCTAGCGTGAAGTGCCAGGTGTTGAGGAGGGAGCAACACTTCTCATATAACAATAATTAATGTTCGTTTTAAGTTTTAATGTTGCTTCTTACTTTCAGCTGAAAAACTTGTTCTCTCATTTAATCTCAACAAAAATTGGTAGGACAAAGGAGCTAGCTCCTAGCTATCCTTATCAATAACCACAACCAGGTCTAGCCTCTGAGGGAAAGTGAAAGGGGA
Organism: Artemia franciscana; assembly: GCF_032884065.1. Classification (NCBI taxonomy): domain Eukaryota; kingdom Metazoa; phylum Arthropoda; class Branchiopoda; order Anostraca; family Artemiidae; genus Artemia; species Artemia franciscana. The sequence continues at coordinate 18,284,330 of NC_088882.1, read as the reverse complement.
GAGTGTCATTAGATTCTTCCCGTGATATTTTGTTTCAAAAACAATCTTTGGATCTAGATTCAGTGGGGGTAAGAGCAAGTGTTCTTATTTGAGCTTTTGGGATTCTAGGACACTTTTATCTTTCGAGGTAAATGGTGTCTACTTTCTAATAATTAAAATATGTACTTGAAGGAATAATCGGATATCAACCCAACTTGGCGAAAAATAAGAAAAGTATAGTAGTTTTTGTTCGTGGGTGCGTAGCCCATATGATCTTTGTCGGAGGGGGATCGCTTCATTAATCTACCGTATTGCCTACTGATCGAGTTACCCCGTATAGATCAAACGTAGTACAAAATGAAAAATTAATAAAAAATGGTTTTTAAGCTCACGCTATGGATATTTAGGGCTGTTTGTTACGAAAATTAAATTTTCAATCAAAACAGAAACTTCTGCAAACATCCGTAGAACAAGATTGTCAGTGCATACATTTTATCTTTGCTTCACATAGAAACATCTTAGTTTTCTAATTGTGTCAGTCCACAGCATACATGTTTGCCCTGAGACACATATCTGTTGCACTTTAACTGTGGCCAACGCTTACTGATGCATTACCACTTCTAGGGCGTTTTGATTATCATTTCACAACTCCAATGGGAGAAACTTTAAACTATGAAGCATTTAGCCGAAAAGGGAGCGGTGTTTGAATTGACAGATGGCCGCCAATTTTTTTTTTTTTTTTTGAGAGAGAGAGAGAGAGAAGAAAGAAAGACAAAAACAGACAGCAGGGCCCATTCAACGACAAGACTTTCTTCATTTACAGAGTTTTTCAAGCAATCGTGATTTATTTTTAAGCATACTTTTTTTTCTCTAATATGATCAGAAACTTTTTTTTAGAGAGAAAAAGCTGATGTCTAATGCTTTTCCCACGGATATTGTGTAATCCATGTTTGGAATTTTAGAAAAAATCTCTTTACTGGCAATTTTGGCATTTACTATAGGAAAATTAACTCAGGTTATTTATATTAATGATGAAAAGGAAGACAACTCTGATCGTGCTAACAGGTTTTAAGGAGTAGAACGCAAAATAAAACTTACAAATGACAAAAAACTTTTTTCTTCTGTTTCCCTGCATTGTTCACTGTTTTCATTTTGAATATTATTTCTCTTAGACTGACTCAGATTGACCAATCTACTAATTTTTTTTATATCCTTTTTGTTTAGAACTAGCATTTACGCATATACATGACAAGAATTTCTTTAGAGGACAAGTATGGAATTTAAATGAAATCTGAGCAGAAAATAACTAGTAGAAAAAAACTTGATTGCATGGGTATGATTTTGCAACACCAAATTTTAGCGTCTAAATAACCTATTTCGTATTTTCAAGTATCCTTAAAATACAACAGAAAAAGAGAAAATAATATCAGAGAACGATGTAACCACCACAGGGATATAGCCACTGTTCCAAGTGTGACGTATTTCGGCGAAAGGATCAAATTAAACGAGTCTGATTAGCACTTACTTGGGGTTGGGAGAGGTCAACAGCCAAAACATTCAATAAGAATAAAGGCATGTGCTAATTTGACCATTTCAGTAGGCTAGACTAGCCATACATGGACCCTTGACAGCAGAGGGTATAAAAATTGGGCGGGTTCTGTAGACTGGGGGGGGGTAGCTATGAATTTTTGAATTTTTATAGTTTTATATTCATCATAAATCAACAGATGTATGGTTATATATAATTTTGTAAATTTGGAAGCAAGGACAAATCTAGAGCAAAATATGGATGGGGGGGGAGGGGCAATGTGACACGGACACCAATGAGCAAAATTTTAGGGGTTGCAATGTGACAAAGGTGCTAATAATTGACCAAATTGATAAATTTATTCTAAAAAAAGAGTGAAAAAAGAAAAAAAAACAGGGAAAGAGGGTGCCAGGAAAATCTTTGGGGGGGGGACAGGGCCCTCCCCCAAGATCTCAGTTTTTAGAGGGGAGGGTATTTTTTCAGGGGAAGGGAAGTTAAAAAAACCTTTAAAACCGTTAAAAATGTGAAATTGATATTTAATCCATCTTGATTTCTGGGAATATTTCTGGTCTTGGTTGTTATTAGGAAAGCAAAAAATAACATTAAACCTCAAAATTAGCAGAATTTATTCCGTATAGGAGGGGGACTGGCCCTTATTCATCCCCACCTGCTCCTCATGGTCAAAGAAACTTCGGAGGGTGCGCATTTTGTCAGAAATTGAGAGTTAGTCCTTTTTTTCTAAGTTAAAAATGGCTGGAGACCATTTTTAACTTAGAAAAAATGGTCTCCAGCCAGTGCAACAGCCAGTTAAAGTGCAACAGATATGTGTCTCAGGGCAAACATGTATGCTGTGGACCAGTGCTGTCACTTACTTGAAGTACTACTTAAGTAAAATTTTCCATTACTTGTACTTGTACTTAAGTAAAAACTCTAGGGTGTACTTATTACTTGGTACTTAAGTAAGATTACGAAATACTTATTACTTAAGATACTTTTAATGTGCTTGTTTTTCAAATACTTTACCTTTGACACGAAAATTTTGTGTGTGTGTGCTTCGGCAATGTACAAGAAAACATCACCTTTAGATTTAGAGAAAACTCAGATATAGCTTTTGTGTGTCTGTGCTTTGGCAATGTACAAGAAAACATCACCCTTTAGATTTAGAGTAAACTCAGATATACCTCCATGCCCTATTTTGGATATGAAACAAGGTATTAGTTTTTGACAAAAAAAAATTATAGTATTATTAACACTTGGTTTGATTTTTGTTTAAAAGTTATATAACAAAGAAAATTAAAATTATTTCGCAGTTCACTGGTCGACAGTGAGCTAAAATCCCTTGTTTTGTGCTAAATGTTGCATACTATAGTCCATTTGGGCTTATATTTCTAACATTCGTGTTTAAGTTTTGTCATCTCGTCAACTGAACCAGGTTTCTACCATTTCATCATCTTCAGGACCATATTATTGGTAAAACTACTGAAGCTATGAATCTTTGACCATCTAAATGTTGTCTGCAATAAACAAGTCTAGGTAATTCTATCAGGATCCAATGCAGTGGTATTTTGTCAAATTCGTTTCAGCAAATTAAGGTATTCAGACGAATCTGACTTCAGATTTGTCACTCCATTCGTAAGTTATAGGCCCTACTAAATTAAAGGAAAACTCAACTTTCTTAAGACCTGAAACCCTCTCTCTCTCGCCCTATTTGAGATAGGGTTTGTGTTACCGGAACTTGAAATGAGCCCTGATCTGAGGCATCTTTGGTCTAGTTTAAATTCGGATCCGTTACTCCATTTGCAAGTTATACTAAATTAAAAATTAAAGTTAGGGTCTTTATCTCAAAACTTAACCTTGTTCGACGCAAGGTACCTTAGAAGTCAAGAAGCGTCGTTAATCTCATACAATACAATCTCAAAACTTGATATATGTCAGGGTCTTAGGCCTCTCTGGTTCAATTTTCATTCAGATCCATCACTCCATTCGCAAGTTCCTCTGAATTAAACAAGAAACTGTTTTTAGCAGGTAAAGCCCTCTCCCCCCTGTTTTATTTGAGCCAGGGTCTTCATCTTTCAACTTGATGTGTCTCATGATCCTTGGCACAAAATCTTGCCATCAAAATTTTCATCCAAATCCAACCAACGTTTCTTCCCTTATACGTGATTACACGGACAGACAGACAGACGGACGGACGGATTTTACAATGTTTTGGGTAACCATGTTGGCTAATTGGATCCAAAACAAGAAAAACAATGGCATATCATCATGCAGGTATCATCACCTATTTGGACAGTGGAAAATATCCATCAAGATAGGTTTTTGAGATCTATCTGTCTGTCCGTCCGTCTGTGCAATCGAGTGTAGCGGATTTGTATTGAAATTGAAATATTTGGATTAAAATTGAGCATAATTAGGGCGATAGGGCTTTAAAGGTAAGAGGTAAAGGTAAAGGATTCGGTATTAGACCTTACAGTCCCTACCGGCGGTGCTGATCTCCGTTTCTTGGCCCTTCAGCCAGGAAGTGCAATGGGGGGTTGGGGGCCAGCCATCCTGTGCTTTCACACACCCTTCCTGTTTACCTTCCCCAGATTTCTCCAGGTACCCATTTAGAGCTGGGTCGACTCTGGCTAAGCTTACAGAGTCACGCCACTGACCCCCGTCCCAACTGAAGAATTGGGTACACTGGGATTCGAGTTTTTATTTAATTCACTGTAACTTGCATATGGAGATGAATTTTGATGAAAATTGAATAAAGATGCCTAAGAGTATGATATGCATTGAGTTCTGGGATGGAGACCCAAGCTTAATTAAAAGTTGAGTTTTTCACTTAATTCAGTTGTAGCTTGCGAGAGATTGATGGATCTCAGTGAATATTGAACCAAAGGTGCCTAAGACCGTGACAGGCATCAAGTTTTGAGATGAAAACCCTAGCTCAACTAGAACGAGGGAGAGAGGGTTTAAGTGCTGAAAAAAATCAAGCTTTTGGTTTAATTTAGTATAACTTGCGAATGGAGCAACGGACCCAAATGAAAGCTAGACCAAAGATGACTAGGATCAGGGCTCATATCGAGCTCTGATATCACAAGCCATATCTAAAATAGGGCGAGGGGGAGGGGGTTTCAAGTTTTAAGAAGGTCGAGTTTTCCTTCAGTTTAGTAGGACCTATAACTACTTCCACCCATGGCTTGCCCAAAGCCTGGAAATAACCCTTTTCCAAAATAAGTCATACTGAAGCCAATCTTCAACCAAATATTCCGTCCCCAGAGAAAAATTACTTTGTATGGCACTTGGTATTTACCAAGTGACATACAGTGATCGCAAATTCTGTAGGTCTGTCGGTCTGTCAGTTCCGGTCTTGCTAGTTTAGGCACTTCCAGATAAGCTAGGACGATGAAATTTGGCAGGCGTATCAGGGACCAGACCAGATTAAATTTGAAATAGTTGTTTCCCCGATTCGACCATCTGTGGGGAGTGGGAGGACGGTTAATTTGGAAAAATTAGATCGGATCTTAATTAAATTTGATATTTAGATGGATATCATGTCTCAGAGCTCTTACTTTGAATTCCGACCGGATCAGGTGACATTGGAAGGGGAAACCTAAAATCTTGGAGAATGCTTAGAATGGAGGGATTGGATGAAACTTAGTGGGAAAAATAAGCACAAGTCCTAGATACGTGATTGATATAAACAGAACGAATTCACTCTCTTTTGGGGAGTTAGGGGGAGGGTTAATCCTGAAAAGTTAGAAAAAATGAGGTACTTTTAACTTACGAAGGAGTAATTGGATTTTGAATTTCATCGGATGAAATTTCATATAAGAAGGACCTCGTAACACAGATCTCATGTATTAAATACCAGTGTCATTGGGGGGATTTGGGGGGGGATCTTGGAAAACACTTAGAGTGGAGTGATCAGGATGAAACTTGGTGGGATGAATAAGCACAAGTCCTAGATACGTGATTGACATAACCGAGATGGATTCCCTCTCTTTGGGGGAGTTGGAAGGGGTGTTAATTCGAAACATAAAAAAATTGAGGAATTTTTAACTTAAGAGCGGGTGACCGTTCGTGAGGTATTCTTGAATTTGATATTAAGAAGGAATTCATCTCTCAGAACTCTTATTTTAAACCCCGACCAGTTCTGATGACATTGGGGGAGAGTTGGAGGGGGAAACCGGAAATCTTGGAAAACGCAGTGGAGAGATCAGGATGAAGCTTGGTGGGTAGAATAAGCAAATGTCGTAGATACGTGATTGACGAAACCGGACTGGATCCACTCTCTTTGGGGTAGTTAGGGGGTCCAGTTCTTTGGCGAGTTCGGTACTTCTGGACGTGCTAAGACAATAAAATTGGTAGGCGTGTCAGGGACCTGCACAAATTGATTTGATAAAGTTGATTTCCCCGATTCAAACATCTGGGGGGGATTGAAGGGAGAGGAAAAATTAGAAAAACGAGGTATTTTTAACTTGCGAGTGGGTGATTGGATCTTAATGAATTTTGATATTTAAAAGGACCTTGTGTCTCAGAGCTCTTATTTTAAATGCCGACCAGCATTAAGTCTCTAATTTTTCTTTTAAATTAATCTACTGATTCTTATAATTTTGCTAGAGCTCATGCAATATGAGCTTTTGGCTCTTCCGACCTCGTCACAAGTGCCATATATATAAATATATATTATACTAGCTGTTGGGGTGGCGTTTCGCGCCACCCCAACACCTAGTTGGTAGGGCGCTTCGCGCCCCCAATCCCCCCGCGCGCGTAAGTCGTTACGCGCCATATTAGTTACGCACCATTGTAGTTGTGTCCCTGTGTCATATAAATAGATTGTCAGGTTTACTGACTCTTGAACATGCAACATATAATTGTCCATATATAAAAATAAGTTGTCTGTCTGTGGATCTGTGGATCAGGTGACGTCATGTTTCTGTGTCGGCTGACGTCATGAAATTAGTTGTCGTCATTTTTGCTTTGACGGTGACGTCATTCAAGATATTTAAGACATATGTTCACGTAGAAATCTATTAATGTTTAAGTTTACAATGACTGATGAACTTACCATGGCAAAAGCCGATGAAGATGCTCAAAGAGTCTATGCCAAAAAACTTGCTGCTGATAGAGAAAGTCAGAAAAGAAAGCGTGCCGAGGAATCAAAAGAACAGCAAGGAAACAGGCTCGAGGCTAAAGAACGCAAAACCGCGCAGTTAGATGAAGATCCACCTGGACAGCGAGAGTCAAAACATATCAAAACTGAAAATGATAGCGATGATGATTGGGTTTGGGATTTTGACTTGGATAAGGTCATCAATGCCTACCAGATTTTAGTTAAAAAAACAAAGGTTCGGCGATATGTATTTCATAGTGAAGCTGAAAAATAAAGAAGAAAAAGAAAACTGAAAAAAGAAAAAATGTAAAAAACTAAAAAAATACTAAAAAGAAAAACACTCAAAGAGAAATTACAGACCGGGACACAAATGACGACCGGGACAGAGGGAATATAAATAACGACCGGGACACTCAAAGAGAAATTACAGACTGGGATACCGGGACACAAATGACGACCGGGACACAGGGAATATAAATGACGACCAGGACACAGGTATTTAAGAATATCGTTCAAAGACAAATTTTTAATTGTAAGAAGACCGTTGAAAGAGAAATTTCTAATTGTAAAATGACTGAAGAACCTACAATGGCAACGGTACCACCATCGAAGTAGATAACCAGTGGGTTGTTCCATATTCCCCATTATTATCAAAAACATTTAATGCACACATAAACGTTGAATACTGTAACTCCGTAAAGGCAATCAAATACATATGTAAATACGTCAACAAAGGCAGTGACATGGCAGTTTTTGGCTTGCAGCCCAAAATCAAAGATTTCGACGAAATCGCACAATATCAGGCTGGAAGATACATAAGCAGTAATGAAGCTGTTTGGCGAATTCTTTCATTTCCGATACATGAACGTAGTCCAGCTGTTGTTCACTTAGCGGTACATTTACAGAATGGTCAACGTGTTTATTTCTCGGAAACCAACGTGCAACAAAGAGCCCTGAATCCACCGGATACAAAATTAACAGTTTTTTTTTCGCTTTGCAAAAATGATTCTTTTGCAAAAAAACTGCTGTATACTGAAGTGCCTTCGTATTACACGTGGAATACTAAAAATAAAGTATTTGAACGTCGAAAACAGGGTAAGTCAGTCGACGGCCAACCTACCATCTTCAAAGATACCACGATAGGAAGACTCTACACCGGTCACCCCAATCAACATGAATGCTTCTTTCTACGCCTGCTTTTGGTGAATGTACCCGGTCCGACATCCTTTGAGTATTTGAGAACTGTAAACGGTACTGTACATGACACTTACCGTAGTGCATGCCAAGCTCTGAATTTATTGGAGAATGACCAACACTGGGATAACTGCATCAATGACGCGTGCGAAACGTCAACCCCAAGTGAAATTCGTGCATTGTTTGGCATCATTTTAACAACTTGCTCTCCATCAGCTCCTACAGAGTTATGGGGAAAATATAAGTCAAAAATGTCCGTAGATATACTCCATCGAAAACAGTTAGAGACGTCAGATATGACTTTTGATTTTACATCAGAAATTTATAACTACACTTTAGTTATTATAGAAGACTAGCTGTTGGGGTGGCGCTTCGCGCCACCCCAACACCTAGTTAGTGGGGCGCTTCGCGCCCCCCAAGCCCCCCCCGCGCGCGTAAGTCGTTACGCGCCATATTAGTTACGCGCCATTGTAGTTTTGTCCCTGTGTCCCACCTGTGAATATAGATAGATTTATATATGTGTTTCAAACTACATAAAAATTGCGAATATACAACATTTTTGGCTTTCCCACTACTGGGAGCTTTCCGTTTCCAATTGCCATCAATTGATCTGAAAATGTTTGACCAGAGTCATCGTTTTGCAATCGGACACGCATATTTATAGTTAATTTTAATATTTTTACGTGTGCCCATAAATTAGAATTTTTCAGGCAAGCATTCATTTCGTCTGCAGGAGTTAAACTACGTAAAAATTGCGAATATACAACATTCTTGGCTTTCCCATTGTCTGTGCATATACAAAGCCGTATGCACTAATAATGACGTCATATGCAAACGCTCTTTTTACAAACAAACAAACATGCATACACACAACTCGTTTTTATATAGATAGATAGATAGATAGATACAATACAAATTAACTGCGTAAAACTTATGAATATACAACATTCTTCGCTGTCCAATTGTCGCTGCATATAAATAGAATGTCAGGTTTACCGACCCTCGGACATGCAACGTACAATTGTCCATGGGAAAAACAATCAGTATTAAGATCTATACCACATTTTTCTAATGATTGACCTTGAGCTTTGTTAATGGTGATTGCAAATGCTAATCGAATTGGGAATTGCAATCTTTTAAATTGAAAAGGCAGATCTGTTGGAATCATGGGAATGCGAGGAATAAGAACAGCCTCACCCTCAAAAGGCCCTGTCAAGATTGTGGCCTCTATTAGGTTTTCCATTGTTGTTTTTTACTGCAAGTCGCGTGCCATTGCAAAGCTTTGGTGGGTTGATATTTCTTAAAAGTATTATTGGTACGCCTATTTTTAGTTGTAGCACGTGTGGTGGAAACCCTGAAAGATCTATGGAATTTAAAAATTCAGATGGATAATTAACCGCTTCATTTGGTTCCAAAACTGTGTCGTCTGACTTGCAAAGGACTGCCTTGTCTCGAATCTTGGTCAGAACAATATTGTTGATTTCGTGGAAGTCTATATTTTTGGGTGCGAGAATCGCTCTTTCACTTAGCCATTTATTATTTTTATAATTTTTTAGAATATTCGGATATACTTTTTCAATCAATTCATTTTTGGACGTCACTAAATTACAGAAATCAGCAGGTAGTTGTATACGTCCTGAAATTGAGTCTATCGTATCATAAATGTCTTTTTGTTCCGACGTTAACTTGGAAATGTTATTTTGTACGTACGACAATAGATCACTCGTACTGTAACTTTGTTCACGATCCAATTCTACACATGCCGAAACAGCAGCGATATGGTTAGGTGAAGGCATTCCCAAATCCTGAAGAGGTTTGTTTGCCATACGTACGCTCAAATCTTCTATAATAACTAAAGTGTAGTTATAAATTTCTGATGTAAAATCAAAAGTCATATCTGACGTCTCGAACAGTTTTCGATGGAGTATATCTTCGGACATTTTTGACTTATATTTTTCCCATAACTCTGTAGGAGCTGATGGAGAGCAAGTGCACGAATTTGACTTGGGGTTGACGTTTCGCACGCGTCATTGATGCAGTTATCCCAGTGTTGGTCATTCTCCAATAAATTCAGAGCTTGGCATGCACTACGGTAAGTGTCATGTATAGTACCGTTTACAGTTCTCAAATACTCAAAGGATGTCGGACCGGGTACATTCACCAAAAGCAGGCGTAGGAAGAAGCATTCATATTGATTGGGGTGAACGGTGTAGTCTTCCTATCGTGGTATCTTTGAAGATGGTAGGTTGGCCGTAAACCCACTGGTTATCTACTTCGATGGTGGTACCGTTGCCATTGTATGTTCTTCAGTCATTTTACAATTAGAAATTTCTCTTTCAACAGTCTTCTTACAATGAAAAATTTGTCTTTGAACGATATTCTTAAATACCTGTGTCCTGGTCGTCATTTATATTCCCTGTGTCCCGGTCGTCATTTGTGTCCCGGTATCCCAGTCTGTAATTTCTCTTTGAGTGTCCCGGTCGTTATTTATATTCCCTCTGTCCTGGTCGTCATTTGTGTCCCGGTCTGTAATTTCTCTTTGAGTGTTTTTTCTTTTTAGTATTTTTTAGTTTTTTACATTTTTTCTTTTTTCAGTTTTCTTTTTCTTCTTTATTTTTCAGCTTCACTATGAAATACATATCGCCGAACCTTTGTTTTTTTAACTAAAATCTGGTAGGCATTGATGACCTTATCCAAGTCAAAATCCCAAACCCAATCATCATCGCTATCATTTTGAGTTTTGATATGTTATGACTCTCGCTGTCCAGGTGGATCTTCATCTAACTGCGCGGTTTTGCGTTCTTTAGCCTCAAGCCTGTTTCCTTGCTGTTCTTTTGATTCCTCGGCACGCTTTCTTTTCTGACTTTCTCTATCAGCAGCAAGTCTGCTTTCGCGTTGCTCTGGTAGTTCCTCGGCACGCTTTCTTTTCTGACTTTCTCTATCAGCAGCAATTTTTTTGGCATAGACTCTTTGAGCATCTTCATCAGTCATTGTAAACTTAAACATTAATAGAATTCTACGCGAACATATGTCTTATATAACTTGAATGACGTCACCTTCAAAGCAAAAATGATGGCAACTAATTTCATGACGTTAGCCGAAACATGACGTCACGTCACCTTCAAAGCAAAAATGATGGCAACTAATTTCATGACGTCAGCCGAAACATGACGTCACCTGATCCACGATCCACAGATCCACAGACAACTTATTTTTATATATATATAGATATAGATTTGTGCGTTGTATCGCTGCTGTTTCGACATGTGTAGAATTGGATCGTGAACAAAGTTACAGTACGAGTGATCTATTGTCGTATGTACAAAATAACATTTCCAAGTTAACGTCGGAACAAAAAGACATTTATGATACGATACTCAATTTCAGGACGTATACAACTACCTGCTGATTTATGTAATTTAGTGACGTCCAAAAATGAATTGATTGAAAAAGTATTTCCGAATATTCTAAAAAATTATAAAAATAATAAATGGCTAAGTGAAAGAGCGATTCTTGCACCCAAAAATATAGACGTCCACGAAATCAACAATATTGTTTTGACCAAGATTCGAGACCAGGCAGTCCTTTACAAGTCAATCGACACAGTTTTGGAACCAAATGAAGCGGTTAAGTATGCATGTTTGTTTGTTTGTAAAAAGAGCGTTTGCATATGACGTCATTATTAGTACATACGGCTTTGTATATGCACAGACAATGGGAAAGCCAAGAATGTTGTATATTCGCAATTTTTACGTAGTTTAACTCCTGCAGACGAAATGAATGCTTGCCTGAAAAATTCTAATTTATGGGCACACGTAAAAATATTAAAATTAACTACAAATATGCGTGTCCGATTGCAAAACGATGACTCTGGTCAAACATTTTCTGATCAATTGCTGGCAATTGGAAACGGAAAGCTCCCAGTAGTGGGAAAGCCAAAAATGTTGTATATTCGCAATTTTTACGTAGTTTGAAACACATATATAAATCTATCTATATTCACAGGTGGGACACAGGGACACAACTACAATGGTGCGTAACTAATATGGCGCGTAACGACTTACGCGCGCCCCAACAGCTAGTATATATATATATATACATATATATATATATATATATATATATATATATATATATATATATATATATATATATATATATATATATATATATATATATGTGTGTGTGTATATATATATATATATATATATATATATATATATATATACACACATATATATTTATATATATATATATATATATATATATATATATATATATATATATATATATATATATATATATATATATATATATATATATATATATATATATATATATATATATATACAAAGAATAAATACTTGAAGTAGTACTTGAAGTAATACTTAAGTACAATTTTGGCAAGTACTTGATATTTGATACTTAAGTAAGAATTCGGAAAGTACTTATTACTTGGTATTTAAGTAAAAAAACAATGAGTACTTAATACTTGATACTTAAGTAAAAATTTGGAGTACTTGTTGCAGCACTGCTGTGGACTGACACAATTAGAAAACTAAGATGTTTCTATGTGAAGCAAAGATAAAATGTATGCACTGACAATCTTGTTCTACGGATGTTTGCAGAAGTTTCTGTTTTGATTGAAAATTTGATTTTCGTAACAAACAGCCCTAAATATCCATAGCGTGAGCTTAAAAACCATTTTTTATTAATTTTTCATTTTGTACTACGTTTGATCTATACCGGGTAACTCGATCAGTAGGCATTACGGTAGATTAATGAAGCGATCCCCCTCCGACAAAGACCATATGGGCTACGCACCCACGAACAAAAACTACTATACTTTTCTTATTTTTCGCCAAGTTGGGTTGATATCCGATTATTCCTTCAAGTACATATTTTAATGATTAGAAAGTAGACACCATTTACCTCGAAAGATAAAAGTGTCCTAGAATCCCAAAAGCTCAATAAGGACACTTGCTCTTACCCCCACTGAATCTAGATCCAAAGATTGTCTTTGAAACAAAATATCACGGGAAGAATCTAATGACACTCTCCCCTTTCACTTTCCCTCAGAGGCTAGACCTGGTTGTGGTTATTGATAAGGATAGCTAGGAGCTAGCTCCTTTGTCCTACCGATTTTTGTTAAGATTAAATGAGAGAACAAGTTTTTCAGCTGAAAGTAAGAAGCAACATTAAAACTTAAAACGAACATTAATTATTATGTATATGAGAAGTGTTGCTCCCTCCTCAACACCTCGCGCTTCACGCTAGAGTTTTTAGTACTTTTAAAACAGCTTCTTATTGTTCTGACTAAGCGAACCTTGTGTTCAAACTTTAGCGTAAAAAGTAAGGGGCTGTGGACGAGGCCCCTCTCAGGCGTAATAATTAAATAAGTTTTAAAATAATAATTAAGTTTTAACGTTGCTTCTTATTTTCAGTTGAAAAAACTTGCTTTTTTTTGTTTAATTTCTGGTCTTTTTTTAATAGAGCCTGGAATCTGACTTCACCTATACGCGAAAATCCCTTCTCCCCATGAACATATCCTCTAGACAATTCAATCCTGGTATAATTGCCTTTAACATCTCCACATGTAAAATTGGATAGACAAAGAGAAAGTAAGACATAAGAAGAATTTTGTATAGGAATTCTGGCAAATTCCCCCAGTGTAAAATTTTCCCTGAAAAGTTTGACCCCTGGCAACCTCCCTTCCCATGAAAAATTCTCCCTGTGAAAAATCCCTCAGCAAAAAATTTCTCTCCCCCTCCTAAAAAATATATGCATACTTCATAACAGTTAATACTATACGCCAACAGTGGGTAAATTTCATAACTTAAAGACCTTTCCCCAGGGGCTGTAGGGGGTTATGTTATATCCAAAGGCATGGTTATTCAGCCTTTCGACTATTTTGAACAAAATGGCCATCTCAAAATGTTGGTCGGGCGATTTTGAGAAAAAGGAGCGTGGGAGGGGGTCTAGTTGCCCTCCAATCTTTTTGATCCCTTAAAAAGACCATAAGAACTTTTAATTTCCGTTCAAATGAGCCCTTTCTCGATTTTTTAGGACCGCTGCGTCGATACAATCAGACTTTCTTCTGGCATAAAATACAAAATTTCACATTTTTGCTGATAGGGGCTTAAACCTCTACAGTAGAGTTCTCTGATACACTGAATCTGATTGTGCGATTTTCGCTAAGATTCTTTGACTTTTAGAAGGTGTTTCCTCCTTTTTTGAAAATCAGGCAAATTTTCCCAGGCTCGTAACTTTTGATGTGTGAGACTAAACTTAATGAAACCTACGTAATTGGAATCAGCCTGATAAGACAACTTTTTTGATATACCTATTGGCATCAAAATTCGGTCATTTATAAGTTTCGGTTACTATTGAGCCGGGTCACTCCTTACTTACAGTTCGTTGACACAGCTCTTTATGGTAGATATACTGAAAACAATAATGTAAGAACTGTCACCTCTACAGAGCTCATACTGTAACCGAACATCCAAAAGGCACATCTACAGGAACTAGCTCTTGCTTCCGAACAGGTCTGACTAAGAACTGACATACTGTTCATGCAGAAATGCAGATGCTGAGGTTGTAGAGACCCTATTTCTTTGTCACTCATAGACGTCTGACCTGCCTCGTATTTCCAAAGGGAACAGCTAGGATAGTTGCTTTTATCTCTCACAAACTGTGGTTGAGATGTGATGATACCATCCAGAAGATGTTGCAATGACGGTATTTTTTTCTCCCCCTCCCCCTATTAGGATTATATCAGAGACGACGCTATACCATTCCTTATAGTAACAGTCATACGGCTCCAATGTTGTTTTTTCCGGAGGCTCTTCATATGGAAGGGGTCGTCGTATAAACTTCAAAGGGGGCTGATTTGATTAGAAATAGGGAGTTCTAGTGCACTTTTTAAGATTCAAAAGTGAATATAGGGCAAATAGCCTTCCCCCTCCACGCCCTTTTCCCCAAATACATCCGATAAAAGTTTTCAGATAGCCATTTCGTTAAAAATAGTTCAAACATCAGATAATAAAAATTCCGGGGTCGTCACAACTCCTCAGGGCCAAAAGGCAGGCGTTGTAAGTTATGTCCTGGGGGCATATATGGTTCTTATAGAAAGGATGTTCGTATAAACTTCAGAGAGGGCTTATTGTATTAGAAATTGAAAGTTCTGGTTCACTTTTAAACAGTCAAAAGAGATCGAAGGGCAGTTAGCTCCCCCCATCCACGCCCTTGTTTCTCCAAACCCATCCGATAAAATTTTGAGATAGTCATTTTGTTAAAAAAAAGTTTAAAAATCAGGTAATAAAAACTCGCAGGGTCGAAGAGCCCTGGGGCAAGTGTTTTAAGTTATATCCCGGTGGCATATAAGGTTTTTATGTAAGGAAAGGTCGTATAAGCTTCAGAGGTGGCTCATTTGATTGGAAATTGAAAGTTCTAGTTACCTTTTTATGAGTCAAAAGAGATCGGAAGGCATCTACCCCCCACACACCCTCTTTTTCCCAAATGAATCCGATCAAAATTGCCAGTTTATTTGAAAAATTCAACGATCAGATAAAAAATTCGCGTAAAGGGTTGTAACTTATGTCCTGGTGGTATATAAAGTTTTTATGGAAGAAGTGGTCGTTTTAACCTCGGAGGTTGATAAGAAATTGGAAGTTCTAATTCCCTTTTCACAAGTCAAAAGTGATCCGATGGCAACCTGCCCCCCCCCCCCCCCCACCGACCCTCTTTTCGCACAATGCGTGCGATTGAATTTTTCATCTAGCCATTTTGTTCAAGATAGATCAAAGATTATATAACAAAGACACCCGGGATAACACAGTCCACCAAAACCTGGGGGCAAGGGCCAAAACCGGGGGCATACCCCGAGTGCATATAAGGTTCTTATGGAAGGGATGTTAGTATAAACTTCGGAGGGAACTCATTCGATTGTAAATCAGAATTTTTAGTGCCCTTTTTAAGAGTCAAAAGTGATCGTTGGGCAACTAGCCCTACCCTTCCAAGGCCCCTTTTTCCCAAATATATCTGATCAAAATTTTGAGATAGCCATTTTGTTCAAAATAGTTTAAAAATCAAATAGCAAAAACTCAGGGATCAACATAACCCCCTAGAGCCCGAGAGAAGTAATGTATGTTATGCCCCGGGGGCAAATAAGCTCTTATGTAAGGGGTGGTCATATAAACATCTGAGGAAGATCATTTGATTGGAAATTGAAATTAATATTTACCTTTTTAAGAGTCATCAAAAGTGTTCGGTAGGTATATACCCCGCCCCCCTCTTTTTCTCAGATGCATCCCATCCAAATTTTAAGATAACCATTTTGTTTGAAATAGTCCAAAGATCAGATGGCAAAACTTCGGGGTCAACATAACTGCCCCCGAAACTCAGGGGAAGGGTTGTAACTTATGTCTCGGAGGCATATAAGGTTTTTATGAAAAAGATGATGGCATAAACTTCGGAGGGGACTCAAATGATTTAAATTTGAAAGTTCTGGTTCTCTTTTTAAGAGTCAAGTGATTCGATGCCAACTAGGTTTCCCCGACCAAACTGAAGGCCATAAGGCTCCAGTTTTTCCCCAGAGGTGCTTCACATGGAAGGGATGGTCGTATAAACTTAGGAGGGCCTCCTTCGATAGGAAATTGGAAGTTATAGGGCCCATTTTAGGAGTCAAATGTGATCAGAGGGCAAATAGCCCTCACGCCTTTTTTTCACCAGATGCATCCAATGAAAATTTTGATCTTAGTTCAAGGATTAGATAACAAAAACTCCGGGGTGGATACACTTCCCCCAGGGACCAGGGGCAGGCGTTGTAAGTTATGCCCAGGGGGCATAATCCCCAAACCCATCCAAAAAAAAAATGTTGAAACAGCCATTCTATTCAGAATAGTTCAAACGTCAGAAAATAAAAGCTTCAGATTCGACAAAACGGCCCAGAGCACAGTGGCAAGTGTTTTAAGTTATGCCCCGGGAGAATATAAGGTTTTTTACGTAAGGGGTGGTCGTATAAAGTTCAGAATTGGCTAATTTGGTTGGATATTGAGTTGCCTTTTTAGGGTCAAATGTGATCGAAGGGCAACTATCCCCCCCTACACTCTCTTTTCCTTTAATGCATCCGATGGATTTGAGATAGCCATTTTCTTGTAAATAGTCCAGCGATCAAATAACAAAAACTTCAGGATTAACATACCCCCAAAGGCCCGGGGGAAGTAAGGGTTGTAACTTGTGCCCCGGGGGTATATAAGGTCTTATGGAAGGGGTGGTCGTATAAACTTTGGAGGGGACTCAAACTATTAGAAATTCAAGGTTGCAATTCCATTTTTAAGAGTAAAAAGTGATCCGATGGAAACTAACCCCGCCCTCCTCCGCACCAACCCTCTTTTTCTAAAATGTGTCTGATCAAATTATTTGTGTAGCCATTTTATTCAAAATTGACCAAAAATTATATAACAAGAACTCCAGGGATAACACAGCCCCCATCCCCTGAACCGGGGGACAGGTGTTGTAAGTTATGCCCCCGTGGTACATAAGATTTTATGGGAAGGATAGCAGTATAAACTTCAGAAGGGGCTCATTCGATTGTAAATTGGAAATTCTAGTGCTCTTTTTGTGGCACTTGGTGTTTACCAAGTGATATATAGTGATCGCAACTTATGTCCGTCGGTCTGTCTCTCTGTCTGTCGGTCGGTCTTTCTGTCTGCCTGTCTATCGGTCCTGGTTTTGCTAGTTTGGGCATTTCCAGATAAGCTAGGACGATGAAAGTTGGCCGGAGTATCAGGGACCAGACTAGATTAAATAAGAAATAGTTTTTCCCCTATTCGACCATCTGGGGGGGGGGAGCGATCGAACGAGATAGAACGAGGGAACGAGCGAACGAGATAGCGAACGAGAGCGAGCGATCGTTCGCTCGCGGGGAGCGAGCAAACGAGATATGGCTTGCTGGTCCAGGGGTATGATTCTCGCTTAGCCGTGGGAGAGGTCTTTGGTTTGAATCCTTGACCACCCTAATTTTTACATGAAGAAGATCCAAAACTAGATACGTGATCAATATAGCGATTGTTGAAAGTCGGCAGGCATATCAGGGACCGGACCAGATTAAATTAGAAATAGTCGCTTTTCGGATTCGGCCATCTGGGAGGGGGAAGTGGAAGGATGGTTATTTCGGAAAAATTAGAAAAAATTAGGTATTTTTAATTTAAGAGTTGGTTATCAAATCTAAATGAAATTTGATATTTAGAAGGATCTCGTGTCTCGGAGCTCTTATTTTAAATCCCGACCGGATCCGATGACATTGGGGGAGTTGGAGGGGAAAACTGGAAATCTTGGAAAACAGTTAGAGTGGAGATATCGGATGAAACTTGGTTGGAAGAATAAGCACAAGTCCTAGATGCGTTATTTAAATAACCGGACCGGATCCGCTCTCTTTGGGGAGTGGGGGGAGGGGGGTATTTCCAGTGCTTTAGCGAGTTCAGTGCTTCTGGACGTGCTAGAACATTGAAAATTGGTAGGCGTATCACGGACCTGCACAAATTCACTTGATAACAGTCGTTTCCCCGATTCGGCCATCTGGGGGGGGGGCTGGAGGGAGCGGAACTCGTGAAAAATAAGGTATGTTTATATCATGAATGGGTGATCGGATCTTAATGAAACTTGATATGTAGAAAGATGTCAGGTCTCAGATGCTCCATTTTCAATTCAGATTGGATCCAGGGACACTGGGGGATGGAGGGGGAAACGGAAACCTTGGAAACCGGATATCTCGGAAAACGCCGGACCAGATCCGATCTCTCTGAGGGAGTTGGGGGGGGGATTTCTAGTTCTTTGGTGAGTTCAAAAAAAGCACGAGTTCTAGATGCGTGATCGACATAACCGGACTGGATCCACTCTCTTTGCGTGTCAGGGACCGGCACAAATTGACTTGATAACAGTCATTTTCCCCGATTCGACCATCTGGGAGGCTGAAGACTCTTGGCTCTTCCGACGTCGTCACAAGTGCCATATGGGCTCTTGGCTCTCGTTAAGAGTTAAAAGCGATCGGAGGGCTACAAGCCCCCTCCCACAAGGCTTTATTTTCCTCAAATGACTCTGATCAAAATTTTGAGATAATCATTTTGTTCAAAATAGTCTAAAGATAAAATAACAAAAACTCTGGGTTTGACACAGCCCCCAGAGCCACTAATCAAGTATTGTAAGTTGTGCACTGGGGGCATTTAAGGTTTTTATGTAAGGAGTGGTCGAATAAACTTCAGAGGTGGTTCATTTACTCGAAAATTGAAAGTTCTAGTTACTTTTTTAAGAGTCAAAAGTGCACGGGGGGAGGGGCAGTTACCCTCCAATCACTTCTGGCTCTTAAAAAGGCAACTAAAATTTGAATTTCCAATGAAATGAGTCCCCTCTGAAGTCCATTTGAGCCCCCCTTCCATAAAAACCTTATATACTCCGGGGTATGACTTAAAAACACTTGCTTCCAGGCTCTGAGGGGTTGTGTCTCCCCGAAGTTCACGTTATCTGATCTTTGAACTATTTGAACGAAATGGCTATCTCAGAATTTTGGTTGGATGCATTTGGGGAAAAAGTGTGGGGGCAGGACTAGTTACCCTCCGATCACTTTTCACTCTTAAAAAAGGACACTAGAACTTTTGATTTCCAATCAAATGAGCCTCCTCCGAAGTTTATACGACCACTCCTTCTATAAAAACTTCATATGCCCCCGGGTCATAACTTTCAGCATGAGCCCCTGGTTTCTGAGGGATTGCGTCGACCCCGGAGTTTTTGTTATCTGCTCTTTGCAATATTTTGAACAAAATGGCTATTCCAAAATTTGATCAGATGCATTTAGGGAAAAGAGCGCATGGGGTGGGGGGTCTAGTTGCCCTTCGATCACTATTGATTTTTAAAAAGAGAACAAGAACATTTGATATCAATCAAATGAGTCCCTTACGAAGATTATACGACTATCCCATCAATAAAACCTTTATATGCCCCCGGGACACGACTTTCAACACCGTTCTCTGGGCTCTGGGGGGAGGGTGTGTCGATCTTGGGGGTTATATTGTCTGATCTCTAAACTATTTAGAACAAACGATTATCTAAAAATCTGATCGAATGCATCTGGGAACAAGAGGGCGTGGGGAGGGGGCTAGTTGCCTCCAATAACTTTTCACTCTTATAAAAGGTACTAGAACTCCCGACTTCCAATCAAATTAGCTCCTTTTAAAGTTTATACCACCACCCATTCTATGAAAACCTGTATGCCCCCGAGGCATAATTTTCACATGTGCCCCCAGGCTCTGTAGGGTTGTGTTGAACTATTTTGAACAAAATGATTATCTCAAAATTTTAATCAGATGCATTTGGGGACAAGAGGGCATGAGTGGGGCTAGTTACCCTCCTTTTACTTTTCACTCTTAAAAGGAGCACTAGATCTTCCGTTTTCCAATCGAATGAGCCCCCTCTGAAGTTTATACTACCACCCCTTCCACCCCTCTCCAGGGGAAAAAAATAATAATTATAAAACATTGAAGCCTTTTGACCTGTACTATAGAATAGCGTTCCCTCTGATTACAGAGCTCCCCTTGTGATACACCAATTTTTCTTGTACAAAACAGAATTTGTAGATAAGTAAAAAAAAATATATATATATGTAAAACTTGGTTTTTAAACATGTCGTGTGCGTCAGACCTTCATAATGTTTTATCGCGCAAGAGAATTGGTTTCAATTTCTTACAACTTAAGATTGTTTACTACTCACTATTGGTATTATAGCTGGTAAGACCAAAATGTTACCTGATAAATCAATCCAATATTTCTATATGCTCTTCAGGGACTTAGCAGCTGTTAAAAAAGTATTTATTTTTATGCTTAAGTTTTTAAGATAATCTGAATCAAACAGTTTGAGGTAAGGAACTGTAGTAAGGAGCGACCCGGGTCAATAGTAACCAAAACTCTGAAAATGGAATTTTGATATCAATAGGTACATCAAAAGAATCGCATTTTAATGCTGATTTTAAATATATAAGTTTCATCAGGTTTAGTCTTACCCATCAAAAGTTATGAGCCTGAGAAAATTTGCCTTATTTTGGAAAATTGGGGGAAACACCCCTTAAAAGTCATAGAATCTTAACAAAAGCACACCATCAGATTCAGCGTATTAGAGAACCCTATTGTAGAAGTTTCAAGCTCCTATCTACAAAAATGTGTAATTTGTATTTTTTGCCAGAAGGCAGATTACGGATGCATGTTTATTTGTTTGTTTTTTTGTTTTTTGTTGTTTTTTCCCCAGGGGTGATCGTATCGACCTAATGGTCCTAGAATCTTGCGAGAGGGCTCATTCTAACGGAAATAAAAAGTTCTAGTGCCCGTATTAAGTGACCGAAAAATTGAAGGTCACCTAGGCCCCCTCCCACGCTAATTATTTTCCCAAAGTCAACGGATCGAAATTCTGAGATAGCCGTTTTATTCAGCGTAGTTGAAAAACCTTATAACTATGTCTTTAGGGACGACTTACTCCCCCACAGTCCCCGTGGGAGGGGCTACAAGTTACAAACTTTGGCCAGTGCTTACATTTAGTAATGCTTATTGGGAAGTGTACAAACGTTTTCAGGGGGATTTTTTGGTTGGGTGGAGGGTATGAAAAGAGGGTGATATGTTGGGGGAACTTTCCATCGAGGGATTTGTCATGGGGGAAGAAAATTTCCATGAAGGGAGCGCAGGATTTTCTAGCATTATTTAAAAAAAACAATGAAAAAATAAATATGAAAAGTTTTTTTCAACTGGAACTAAGGAGCAGCATTAAAACTTAAAACGAACAGAAATTATTACACATATAAGGGGCTCACCTCTTCGTAATACCTTGCTCTTTACACTAAAGTATTTTTAGTGATTTAAACTATTTATTCTGCGGCTTTTGTGATTCAGGGTTCATTCTTAATGAATTGGGACAAAATTTAATCTTTAGTGTAAAGAGTGAGGTATTGACGAGGGGGTGAACCCCTCATATACGTAATAAAAACATGAGATTACAAAAGTTCGTTACGTAAGCTAATTTATAAGTTACGTTTATCTTTTACTAATAAAAACATTCGTAAAAAATTTAAAGTTCTAGTTGCCTTTTTAAGTAACCGAAAAATAGCAGGGCAACTAGGCTTCCTCCACCGTTCCTTTTTTCTCTCAAAATCATTCGATCAAAACTATGAGAAAGTCATTTAGCAAAAAAAATATAAACTGGCAAATTTCGTGTTAATTATTCCTCTGCGGAGAGCCAAAATCAAAACATGCATTTATTCAAAAACTTTCAGAAATTAAATAAAAAAAAACAAGCTTTTTTAGCTGAAAGTCAGGAGCGACATTAAAACTTAAAACGAACAGAAATGACTTCGTATATGAAAGGGGCTGCTTCCTCATCAACGCCCCGCTCTTTACGCTAAAGTTTTTTACTGTTTTAAAAAGCAGAGTTGAGAGAAAGAGTCAAACTTTAGCGTAAAGAGCGGGGTGTTGATGAGGAAGCAGCCCCTTTCATATACGAAGCAATTTCTGAATGTCGCTCCTTACTTTCATTCAAAAAAACTTGTTTTTTCTATTTAATCACTTGGTAGATACCAAGTGCCATAAAAAATAAAACAGTATATTTATAAAATAGTATAAAACATGCACCAAGATTTTATTAGTAATATTATCATGCTTTCTTCTAAAAGTCATTTTAAATAACATTATGGTAAATTACACACCATCACACAGATAAAAATTACAGACTGAGAACATAATCAGTTTCATTAGCAGTAGCTATAATGTATGGCAGACTAATGTCAAGAATAAATATATTACTGGGCTATGTACAAAATAAAAATAATAAGCTTTTTCTGTGAGCCAGGGTAATGGGGCTGCTTGTCATACACCACCAACTCCTATACTCTACTGATGATGTGCTGTAATATCTAATTTAAACCACAGAAGAATGTCCCTGTAATCATACCTATTTGTGGTCACTAATGCCTAATAGGCTTCAATAGCATCTATCCTAGCACTTTCCAAGTTGGAGGGTGTGTCACCGGGCTATAAAAACAATTACAGACCTTTTTTTACATTCTGTATAGTGTTTAAATAGTTACTATCTTAATAACAGACCAGAACAGATCCAACATTTGACCATATTTTGCTCTGAAGTGTGAATTAAGGTGATTAGCTGTCTAAATACTGGGTATCTTATGATACAATTAGATAATGTATTGTTAAAATTCTAGTTTTGAGCCCATCATTGAAATATACTATGAAGCACCTACCTCTAATTATCCTCTCTATGAACAATCTTCGACTGTTTAGTGACTTCTTGCTATCTTGTAAAGGGGTTAGGTTAGGAAAATTAAACTTTTGGGGATGGGTATATAGGCTGAAGTATAGGTAAATTTATAGCAAACCACATAACTGGCTTTTGTATAAAGTGAATATACCACTTGATGCCTTTTTTTATGCTCTTTGTGAATATAATAATTGTTTCTACCTTAAATTGATATTTAATCACTTTTTTAGCTCTTAAAAATGATGAATTTTCAAAAAATTATTACAGTTCATATAACTAACTTACCAATAAAGTGAACATACCACTTGATGCCTTTTTATGTTCTTTACAAATATAATAGTCGCTTCTACCACAAATTCAAATTTAAGCACTCTTTAAGCTCTTAAAAATGACGAATTTTCAATTAAAGTAAAAGTTATCCATTGTTTCTGACAAAATAATACTGTTTTCTCTCCACTGTTTTTGACAAAATAATACTAAGCTGAATACTTAGCTGATACTTAGCTGAATACTTTCAGCTAAAAAAATTTGTTTTTTTATTTAATTATATACTGAAAGCTATTGATGAAAAGCTTTATAGATTAGTTTGTTGTTGCCAGGCTACGTACTCACTTTTAACTAATAAATCAACATTCTTGTTTTTTTATGCTTGGTGTTTGTGTTTTCGGTAAAGCGCTAGTTTTCTACAACCCTAAAAACATAGGGAAATACGATTATTTTGTTTATTTGTACTAATTTTATTGATATTTGTTAGGTAGACTGTGAAGCAATAGTTTTTGTTCGTTTTAAGTTTCAACTTTGCTCTTTACTTCTCTCAGAAAATGTGTTTTTTAAATTAATATTCCATGTCAACACTCCTGTATACACTAGTATCATGCATGGAACCTACTTGTCTGCAGTTTACTATAGCATAACCAGGTTGGCTGTCTTACCTTCAAATGAATATTTGATGACCAAATACTGTATTGGTTATAACTAGAGTGTTATACTTCAAAAATCACAGCAGTCTGTTACCATTACTGTTTTCTTTTCCTACACCAAATTTACTTGGGCTAGGATACCATCTATACCTATTTCTACCGACACGGGTATCAAAATTCCCTAATAAAAAGACCATATTTACATCATGGACCTTGTCTATTTGTTCCTGTAGCTGTAAGTAAAATTCGTCTGAGTCACTACTATCTCCATCAATCGGTTCTACTCTACATGAGCCATTGCTACTATGACTGATACCCTGCACTTTTTAGTCATAAAATCAGCAACTAGAATTCTATTTTTAATACCTTCCTGATCAAAACAAGATTTAGCAGCTTCCTTATCCATCATGAGCCCTACTCCCTGCCTATGCACTCTATCCTTCCTGCCTAAGTAAATAAATTCTATATCACCTAATTTCATGTTTTCTACCCCTGGGAAATGAGTTTCTGAAACTCCTAATAAATCCAGTTTGAAACTTCTAAATTCATGAGTCAATATGCCGATACAATATTTGTTTTTTTAGCGTTCTAATATTCCAAGTTGCAATTTTTATGTTCTTTAAATCATTAAAATTATAATGACACCAGGAAAGCAATGGTGCGAGAACCATTGCAGGATGGGGACTAACACATTTTCTCAACTCTACATGAAGCGTTCAAACCGGCCTAGAACCGGATAGGAAGAAGTCCCTGGGACCTCTTTTGGAGGCTTTGTGCAATCCTGTACTCATCTTGGTCATAACATGGTTTTTCGCACTTGACGATTCTGTTCTATCAACAAGAGTTGAAATCTTCGAAAGATCACTACTTGAATATTCTATGGTTTTCCAAACCAGGAGTTATCGTTCCTGGTTTTTTTTTGGAACGATAACTCCCCGAAACCTTTGAGGGCGGAAACGTACTCTATTTCACGGAAGTAAACTGTTCTATAGGCACAGCAGATTGGAAAGGAGTTCTAATTCAAGTTGAATGTTTTCTTATTTTTTTATGTAGTTAAATTCGCTTGCGAGAGAATCATCTTTCACGAATAAGTTCAGTGAAAATTCTGATTTTTAGGGGGGTCTGCAGCATGCGCTTCTTGATGCTTTTGAATTAGAGGTAATCCATTGACATTTTAGAAGATTATTCGAAAACAGGGTTGAAAAGAGGGTTGATCCTTAAAAAATATACAGTTTAGTCAGCAGCCAAGATATCCATTGCTAAACATTCCCAGGAGTTTTGTTTTCCTAGGTGGATCCATGATTTGGGGGGGGGGGGGGCTAGAACTCTGATGACCATAAAAGTAAGTAAGTACTCCAAAGAACTAGATTGTTTCTAAGCCAAGGGAGGAGAGACATCACTCATTACCCCCTCCCACTGGACCTGATCGTCAAATAGAAGTTTTCCCGATCTGTTTTAACTGGATTTCTCCGGTTTTTCCCTCTTTATTTTGGTATGGGGTGCATTCTTCATTGCCATTCAGGGATTTTTCTACGTTACGACAGTTGGGGTTATTCCATCTCGTATTTCTCCTTCTAAGAGATTTGCGATGGTTTCTTAAAGTTTAAAAACAGAAGTGTTATGTTTCGGGTATTTTGCAACAATGGCCTGTAGCTAAATACAAAAAATACAAGGTGAAAAATCAATAGAAGTATCTTAGTCTGCTTTGGTTTGTGCTTGGATTAACACGAATTAATCTACTTTAATGTTTTATTTAACAAATTGGAGATAAACACGAAGGGAACTAATTTTCAAAATGAGACGCCCAACAGCAAAACAAAAGAAACTAATACTCGATAATATGTAAGTAATTATTAATATTTAAAAAAGATTTGCCTGTTCAAGTTAAAATAAAACTTAAGTTTTGCGTGTCGAAATACCTTCCATGCTTATTTTTATATTTCATTTATAATGTAAAGGGCTCTAAAATGCATATGTAAAAATATTTAATGAGGAGAGGAATTCATTCAAAGAAAGTCGAAATTCCAGGATTTTCCCTGATAAATTTTTCATAAAATTGTATTGCTGAGCCTACTGACCGTGTTTGTTAAAAGGGATTTAGTATAAAAACACACGATTAACTTAATATTTAAATGGTAATAGTGATATCACACTGTTTGCTTCCGATGGGGTATTATTTTTAGCAGACCAATCATGACCTTTTTATATTCGTTCGGGAAGAAGCTTATGTCACCGATTGGCAATGTGAAAGCACTTTAAGAACCTAAAAGATATGTGAACTTGTTTCGGCTGCTTTTTCTTTTGGTTGCTTTTTTGAAAATTTAGAAAAATATAGCTGACTAGCAGTCGATCACCCCTACTGAATAATGAATCGCTAGGAATGCATAATCAATAAGGATGTCCTGAACTAAGAATGTTTGGCTTGTTTGATGTTGAAATGTGGTAATATATTCTTGCAAAATGTATAATCAATCACTCTTTATTCGTATATCTGAAGGAAATTTGCAAATCATTCTTCCAAATAAACAGAAATGACTTTGAAGAGGTACATAATATGGTCGTTATGGATATTTACGATGCACTCTTATACCAAGGTTCATAAAGTTAATTAAAACCCTTTGGCTTGTTGTATATTGCATTATAAACGGAGAACTTGTTCAGTGTTTTAAACTGGACATTAATCTTAAATTTCTTCTTAAAATCTTCTTAAACTTAAGTATAGGGGTGTATAATTGTGCACTAGTCATTATGAAGGGGTACCGGTGGATCTTTGTGTAGGTTGGGGGAGAGGGTCTAAAGCCTTAAAAGTGTGCGTGTATGTCTAAACTGCCTAACTCTCTACGACTCTTCAGATAAATGTAGAAGGGAAAAAAAAATAACAAATACATTGAAGGCATATTGCTCTTTACTTGGCGCACACGGCGCTTTGTCTCTGATCCGTGCCAAAATTTTATATTGGCCTGATGCATAACAGCCTGATGTTATTCCCTATTATTGTTTTTGCTCTCTTTTCATTTAACTTCTCTGTTTTCTCCTAAAAATACTTTAGCATAAAGAGCGAGGTATTTAGGAGGA
Organism: Artemia franciscana; assembly: GCF_032884065.1. NCBI lineage: Eukaryota > Metazoa > Arthropoda > Branchiopoda > Anostraca > Artemiidae > Artemia > Artemia franciscana. The sequence goes on along the minus strand of NC_088882.1, from coordinate 18,257,226 downwards.
GATAAATACCTTGCTCTTTATGCTAAAGTATTTTTAGTAATTTCAACTATTTATTCTACGGCCTTTCTGATTCAGGGTTCATTCTTAAAGAATTGGGACAAAACTTACGATTTAGTGTAAAAAGCGAGGTATTAACGAGGGTACAAACCCCCTCGTATACATAATAAAAATATAAGGTTATGAAAGTTTGTTACGTAAGTTAATTCTTAAGTTGCGTGTATTTTTACTAATAAAAACGTTCATTAAAAATTAAAAGTTCTAGTTGCCTTTTTAAGTAACCGAAAAATTGGAGGGCAACTAGGCCTCCTTCTCCACCCCTTATTTCTCAAAATCGTCTGATCAAAACTAAGAGAAAGCCATTTAGCCAAAATAAGAATTAATATACAAATTTCATTTTAATAATTTATGTGCGGAGAGCCAAAACCAAACATGCATTAATTCAAAAACGTTCAGAAATTAAATAAAAAAAAAACTAATTTTTTTAGCTGAAAGTAAGGAGCGACATTAAAACTTAAAACGAACAGAAATTACTCCGTATCTGAAATGGGTTGTCCCCTCCGCAATCCCTCGCTCTTTACGCTGAAGTTTGGCTCTTTGCCACAATTCTACTTTTTAAAACAATTAAAAGCTTTAGCGTAAAGAGCGAGGGATTGCGGAGGGGACAACCCATTTCATATACGGAGTAATTTCTGTTCGTTTTAAGTTTTAATGTCGCTCCTTACTTTCAGCTAAAAAAATTAGTTTTTTTTTATTTAATTACGAATAATAAACCCGAATCTAAAAACAATCGTTGAAGGAGGGAGTCATAGCCTTCCTTCATGTGCGAGAAAGCGTTGATTGCTCTAAGAAAGACTAATCAAACACAAGAACTATTGTATTGGAATAAGAAGTATTTTAAAGCACCATATAACATCAGCTTAAAGAGTGGGAAATGAGGGGGAGTCAATCCCCTCAATGTATGGAATTTTTTCTGTTCATTTTAAGTTTTAATGTTGCTCATTACTTTCATAAGAAAAACTTGTTTTTTCATTTCATTTTGATCAAGAGATGACGATGACTAGAACCAGTAAAATACTGATCAATGTAGTCCGTAGGAAATAAATCAACTGACTATTTTTGATGGAAGATCTAAAATAATGATTGAAAAAATTAAAGAATTAAAGAAAAAGAAAATTAGTAAGGAGCTTATAGGCACTCCTCCTAGGAGAATAACCTGGCAACAACAACGGAGATGGCAAATGCTCTTCTAGAACAAGTCTTCCCATACTCTATAGCCTCTGAAGAAGTGCTAGATGATTTTTAAAAAATTAACGAGATAAGGGGAAAAATAAGCAAAACGCGGACGAATAACGGACAAATACTCCGAACAAGTACCATAATAAGATAGGAAAACTGCAGAAGATATAGCATACGAAATTGCAGTTCGAGAATTTATCTTGTTGGAATTTTTTAGTCAATTCTTGTTTAACTGTAGCGCTCATATCTTTACTAATGACTGGAAGGAAAATTTTAGGCAACCCCCTCCCGAAGCTCCGGATCTGTCACTGGGTGGTTCCAAAAATGTGCAGTATCTTGAATTAAATTTTTTTGGCTCTAGTTGTTTACCCCCCCCCTGGAAAATAACTCCCAGGAAAATACCCCCGTGGAAAATACCCCGCGCGGAAAATACCCTCCCCCCGCCGTGGAAAATATGGTTTCTAAATTTGAGAATTTTATTTGAGTTTTTTTTTCGTCGAAAAGTGCTAAGAAACGGGAAAAAGAGGAATTTATATACCAAAGTATCTAAAAAACTTATAAAACACAAATCCATTTTTGTTGAAAAGACTTCCATATGAACTTTTGGCAGTAGCGGGCCCCAAATTAAAAAAAATTGAAGAAGAAAAAAAATGAGGCGAACAATCATCAAAATTAAGCTAAAAACATATGGCACCAAAAAGTTCAAAGTTTAGCTTTCCTTTGAAAGAGTAGTTGGCTTTAGGATCCATCAAATTCTTATTGTTTAAGTTTTTACGGACAAAAGCGATATCAAATTCTACGAGTTTGTTTTTCTTATCTTCGACAAGTGGAACTACCACAAATCACCGTTAATAAATAAATGAAACCCAAAACTAACAGAAATTACAGTAGACAACCTGTTCAAACTCAAAACGAGCAAAAATTAAAGGAACAGGGCTGACACCGCGCATGTCTTCTCAAGATCAGAACATAATTTGAACTTTACTCAAATAACAAAAAAATGTGTATTGTCAGTTTAGTATACATATTCTCATATTTATTCTATGTAGTCTTAATACTATTATATCTATTAAAGTCAAAAAAGTTAAAAACATTTAAAATGTATTCTGTTTTCATTAAAGTGCAAATTATGGTCTGGTCTTGAGGAGGTGTGGGGATTGTCAGCCCTACTTATGTTAATTTTTTGCGGGTTTTGTGTTTGAATCGATTATCTAATGTAATTTCTGTTCGTTTTGGGTTTAATTCATTTATTGATGTTTATTTGTGGTAGTTCTACGTTTGTAAAATTATTTGAATTTATTTCTACTCATTTTTGGCTTAATGAGGCTCTTTACCAGTCTTTGACAAACTTGTTTTGTGGAAAAAGTTTTAAATTAATTTCTGTTCCTTTGTTGGACATTGTCTTTTTCATAGAAAAAAATATTTTGTATCTTTTTGTTGTTTTTATGGCACTTGGTATTTACCAAGTAACATATAGCTATCGCAATTTCTGTTGGTCTGTCTTTCTGTCGGTCCTGGTTTTGCTAGTTCGGGCACTTCCAGAGAAGCTAGGACGATGAAAGTTGGCTGGTGTGTCAGGGACCAGACCAGATTAAATTATAAATAGTCTCTTCCCCGATTCGACCATCTGGTGGGGGTGGTGGAGGGACGGTTAATTCGGAAAACGCAGAAAAAACGAGGTATTTTTAACTTACGAACGGGTGATCGTATCTTAATGAAATTTGGTATTTAGAAGGATCTCGTGCTTTTCAGCTCTTATTTTGAATCTCGACCGGATCCGATGACATTGGGGGGAAGTTGGAGGGGGAAACTGGAAGTCTTGGAAAACGCTTAGAGTGGAGAGATCTATTCTCTGAGGCCAACCTGACTTTTATACATAATAATGATAGATGGTAATAAGCTTACCTAAGCTATGGATGTCAGGTGATTGATTTTTCTTCTAAAGATAATTTCGACAGGACCTGTGCCTGTCGAAATTAACCTGATGATGACAGGCACAGGTCCTGTCGAAATTATCGTTAGAAGAAAAATTAATCACTTGACATCCATAGCTTAGGTAAGCTTATTACCATCCATCATTATTAAGTGGAGAGATCGCGATGAAACTTGGTGGTAAGAATAAGCACGAGCCCTAGATACGTGATTGAAATAACCGGACCGGATCCGCTCTCTTTGGGGGAGTTGGGGGAGGCGAACTTCAGTGCTTTGGCGAGTTCGGTGCTTCTAAACGTGCTAGGACGATGAAAATTGGTAGGAGTGTCAGCGACCTGCAAAAATTGACTTGATAACAGTCTTTTCCCCGATTCAACCATCTGGGAGGGAGTGGGGGGACGGTTAATTCGGCAAAAATAAGAAAAAATGAGGTATTTTCAACTTACGAACGGGTGATAGGATCTGAATGAAATTTGATATTTAGAAGGATATCGTGTCTCGAAATTCTTATTTTAAATCCTGGCTGGATATGGTGACATTGGGGGGAGTTTGAGGGGGAAACATGAAATCTTGGGAAACGATAAGAGTGGAGAGATCGGGGTGAAACTTAATGGGAAGAATAAGTACAAGTCCTAGATACGACATTGACATAACCGGACTGAATCCGATCTCTTTGGGGGATTTGCGGGGGGGGGGTAATTCGGAAAAATTAGAAAAATGGAGGTATTTTTAACTTACGAACGGGTTACCGAATCTTAATGAAATTTGATATTTAGAAGGAACTCATGTCTCAGAGCTCTTGTTTTAAATCCCGACGATCTGGTGACATCAGGGGCAGTTAGAGGCGCAAACCGGAGACCTTGGAAAACGCTTAGAGTGGAGAGATCGGGATTAAACTTGGTGGGAAGAATAAGCACATGTCATAGATACGTGATTTACGTGACCGGACTAGATCTGCTCTTTTTGGGGGAGTTAGGAGGGGAGTCCAGTGCTTTGGCGAGTTGGGTGTTTCTGGACGTGCTAGGGCGATGAAAATTGATAGGCGTGTCAGAGACCTGCACAAATTGACTTGATAACAGTCGTTTTCCCTGATTCGACCATCTGGGGGGCTGAAAGGAGAGTAAAAATTAGAAAAAATGAGGTATTTTTAACTTACGATAGGGTGATCGGATCTTAATGAATTTTGATATTTAGAAGGACCTCGTGTCTCAAAGCTCTTATTTTAAATCCCTACTGGCATTAAACCTCTGATTTTCCTTTTAAATCAATCTGTTGGTTCTTAGAATTTTGCTAGAGCTCATGCCATATAAGCTCTTGGCTCTTGGCTCTTCCGACCTCGTCAAAAGTGCTCTTAGCTCTTGTTTTCTATTAGACTCCATGGTTTAGCGTTGAAGATTATTTGACTGTATTTCTGATCGTGTTTGGTTTAATGAGGCTCTTTATTTTTCTTCAAATAAAAACCTGTCCCGTATGTTTCCCATTAACAAACACTATATATAAGTAATTAAAAAAAAAAAAAAAAAAGTTTTTCAACTGAGAGTAAGGAGCAACATCAAACCTTAAAACGGAAATTATTATGTATATGAAAGTGATTGCCCCCTTCTCAAGACCTCGCTCTTTACGCTAAAGTTTTTTTTGTAGAATTGTATAACAAAACTTATTATTTTAATTAAACGGCCATTGTATTTCAGGAATTGTTCTCAAAGAATTAAGACAAAAGTAAAAAATTTAGCGTAAAGAGCAAGGTCTTGTTTAAAACAAAGCTTATTTTTGTAACTAAATGACCATTGTGTTTCAGGAATCGTTATTAAGGAATTAAGACAACAAGTCAAAACTTTTGTGTAAAGAGCAAGGTCTTATGGAAGGGGAAACTCCTTTCATATACGCTATAATTTCTATTTGTTTTAAGTTCTGATGTAGCTCCTTAGTTTCAGTTTAAAAACATGGTATTTTAAAATTTAATTTCTAATAATTTTCAAATAATACCTGGAAATCCGGCTCCCTCCGTGAAAAATTTCGGTAGTTATGTAGTATACGCCACTCACTCGAGTTTACGATGTGTAAAACTCGGTTTCCGGATTTACGATGTGTCAAACCGGTTTCTTTGTTAGTTTCTTTTTTACTTTAGAAACAAATTTGGGCTATATATTTGCAAATTAGGGGGGCGGGGGTAAAGTATAGAGGGTCTGCATGCAAAATGTGTTGGGCACGATTATTCTACATATTTATGAAGTAAGAATTGTTTTCTGTCTTCAAACTGTCCAAATACTTTAACCACCCACCCCTTATGTGTAAATTTATAGCCCAAATTATTAATCCCCATCTATTCTGTCACTTGTCTTTGTCTTGTCTCACCTTAAGCTGAAAGAGACTAACGAAGAAACCTGCTTGTTCTCGCGTTTTACACAGAGTAAACTTGATTGGGTGGCGTATAATAGCCTACCCAAGTCCCAAAATTTCTTCCCCCTACAGAAAAGAAAAAGACAAAACTCAAATAAAATTTTCAAATTTGGAAAGCCTTATTTGCCACGGGTGTATTTTCTCGGGGGGTGTATTTACTGGGGGTTAATTTCTACGGGGGGTATTTTCTGCGAGGCGATTTTTCGGGGGGTATTTTTCAGGGGGTAAACGCTGGCCACTAAACGTTGTATTGTCAATGAAATTTTTAATTTACAATCTTATTGAATCGTCATCACCAACACAAAATGGAAGTTTTATTCCTTTCACTTAAAACTTATTGAATGCATTTACTTAGGCAGCATTGCTGGCTTATAGGCAAAGCTTTGTCAAGCAAGTTTTGATTAGGCCAAGAAAGCTGCAAAACACGAGCTCGTAGTTAACCAGGTGCGTCAATAGGTTTGTGATTAAATGAAAAAAAAACACGTTTTTTTAACGGAAAGTAAGGAGCGGCATTAAAACTTAAAACGAACAGAAATTACTTCGTATATGAAAGGGGCTGCTTCCTCATCAACGCCCCGATCTTTACGCTAAAGTTTGACTCTTTTCTCTTAACTCTACTTTTTAAAACAGTAAAAAACTTTAGCGTAAAGAGTGGGGCGTTGATGAGGAAGTAGCCCCTTTCATATATGAAGTAATTTCTGTTGTTTTTAAGTTTTAATGCCGCTCCTTACTTTCCGTTAAAAAAGCTTGTTTTTTTTATATTTAATATCTGAACGTTTTTGAATCAACGCATGTTTTGATTTTGGCTCTCCGCAGATGAATAATTAAAACCAAATTTGCATGTTTATTTTTTTGACTAGATGGTTTTCTCATAGTTTTGATCGAATGATTTTGAGAAGAAAGGAGCGGGGGAGGAGACCGATTCGCCCTCCGATTTTTTTGTTACTTAAAAAGGCAACTAGAACTTTTAAATTTTTTAAAATGTTTTTATTAGTAAAAGATATACGTAACTTACAAATTAGCTTACGTAACGAACTTCTGTATTCTCATGTTTTTATTGCGTATATGAGGGGGTTGGCTGGCCCCCAACCCCCCATTGCACTTCCTGGATGAAGGGCCAAGAAACGGAGATCAGCACCGCCGGTACGGACTGTAAAGTCTAATGCCGTATTCTGTACCTTTTTTTTTTACACTAAAGCTTAAATTTTGTCCCAATCTCTTAAGAATGACCCCTGGATCACAAAAGTCGTAGAATAAATAGTTGAAATTACTAAAAATACTTGGAGGTGAGTCCATCATATGCGTAATAATTTCTGTTCGTTTTAAGTTTTAATGCTTCTCCTTACTTTCAGCTAAAAAACTTTTTTATATTTATTTTTTCATTGTTTTTTGAAATAATGCAAGAAAATCCTGCGCTCCCTTCATGAAAATTTTCTTCCCCCATGACAAATTCCTCCAAGGAAAGTTCCCCTAACATATCCCCCTCTTATCAACCCCCCCCCCCCCCCAAACCTAAAAATTCTAAAAACTTCTGTACACTTCCAAATAACCATTATTATATGTAAGCACTGGTCAAAGTTTGTAACTTGTAGCCCCTCCCACGGGAACTTTGGGGAAGTAAGTCGTCCTCAAAGACATATTTATAAGTTTTTTGACTACGCTGAATAAAATGGATATCTCTGAATTTTGATCCGGTGACTTTGGGAAAATAATTAGCGTGGAAGGGGGCCTAGGTGCCCTCCAATTTTTTGTTCACTTAAAAAGGGCATTAGAGCTTTTCATTTCCGTAAGAATGAGCCCTCTCGCAAGATTCTAGGACCACTGGAACGATACGATCACCTCTGGAAAAAACAACAACAAATAATCAAACAGTTCGTTACAACGAACTGTTTGATAAATTTGGGTTGAGTTTTATGAAGACTGAGTTAAATGAGAGTTTAATTGAACGGGAGTTGAGCTGCAGGAGGATTTAAGTGAATGAAGTTAAGTCAAATGAGGGTTTGATTTCATGGGGTTAAGTTTAATGAGAGTTGAGCTGCATGGGGGTTGAGCTGAATGAAATTTGGATAGCAATGGGGTTGAATTAAATGGGGTTCGAATCTCACAAGGTATGGATTGAGCTAGGATTCAGCTAACGGGTTGCGCTTAATGGGGCTGAGTTAAACAAGCGTTCAGTTGCACGGGAACCCTTTTTTACTGATCAGAAGTTAACTCAAAGGGGTTTCCCGACTTCACATACAAAAGTCCTGAATATTCTTGGGTGCAATCCACATAGAAAGGCTAAAGAAATCTGTCTTTTAAGTATCCTTTTCAACGTTAACCTTTTGAATTAGGAGAAAATGACAGAACAGTTCAAACATACAATTCAGGAACCAAAATCATTTCCTTGATGTTTTGCAAAAAGTTACTGATGATGAAATTGCAATTCTACTGAATTATCTATGAGATATTTTAAGGAATATATCAAAGATCGCCTTAAGCTTATCAGTAAAATTGAAACAGGGACAGTTTCATCAGCGTCAGAATTCTACAGTTCAGAAATGCTTTCTCTAAATAAGCCACCATACAATATTTTCATTTCTATTTCTAGTAAATTCGAGGTTTGTAGCCCCTAATTAGAGAAGGTCAAATTAAACTTAACTATTTATTTGTATATAACTGTGAATTAGGATAAGCAGTCGGAGTTTTTATTCTGCATTTCTCAAGGTGAGTTAAAGAAATATGTTATCAATTCTGAAGTCTATTGGGCTTTTTGAGCCTTTCCCGAGTGGTTGTGGGTACGTAAAGTTTAATTATAATTAGTAGCAAATAAAGTAAATCAATTATTAAATCTAAAAAAAAAGTTTTCAAACGGACGCAGGAACGACGTTAACACTTAAAACAAACAACAATTATCTAATATAAGCAAGTCTAAACTCCCCCCCCCCTCTGCACGATATAGCTTGACGTGTGATTTATTGAAAGTATGATTGATAATATTTTTATTTTGGCTGTGTAAATTTTAGACTTTTCTTACGTATAAGACCATTCCTGTTTGTATTTAGGTTTAACATCATTCTTTGCTCATACGAACGTAATATGACTTCACACTGTAAGCTGTTCTGCGTTAATAGACGGGTCAAATCACCCCCTCCTTTCAACTTAAAGCTTATCGAATGAATTTGCCTAGGCAACATTGCTGGCTTATATACTGTATGGTAAGTAAGCAGTTTGGCAAAGCTTTGTCAAGCAAGTTTTGGTTAGGACAAAAAAGGTGCAAAACACGATCTCAAGCAACTATCTCGAGGAACAAAACTCGAATATCGACTCTTGCATCGTATAGTCCAAACATGTTCGTGACGATGAAAGGAGGCCATTCACCATAGGCTATTTATTCTTAAAGCCCTTCACAAGTTAACAGTATTTAAGAAGAAAGTTAATTATAAAATTTATATGTCTGATGCTCTGTATTTTTGTTCCTTCTTCCCACATAAGAACCAATAAATATCTAAGTTTTGTTTATGCATAACTTCCTAACCCTCCCTGGCACTTCCTGGCTGAAGGGCCTCGAAACGGAGGTCAGTTCTGCTGGTTAGGACTTTAAGGGTCTAGTGCCGTATTCTTTTACTTCTTACACGATGAAAGGAGGCTAAGTTGTTAATTTATCCCTCCATATCGATCCGGAAAGCCTCTCAAGAAACGCCGGAAAAATAAAGCTTAAGAATGCACTTTTTCATGCATCAAGCACCCCCTAGAATAATCCAAAGACCCCTCTCAACACCGATAGTTGGATTGTAAGCGTGCAATACTGTGTATAAATAGTGAAGCTTCCAATGAGTCAACGAATGCGTAGCAGTAAATGCCCGTTCGTTGTGAGATTTTACTTGTACTAAGGTTCGGCTAATGTTAATTTGAAGCAATCAGAATTTTTCATAGAATATTTTAGCCAATTAGAAAATTCCATGAAAAGTTTGGTTGAGCATTAGCGCTAGCCAGTGCCTGATGGTTAATCCCAAAAATGATACCACACTATAAATATTGGTGCTAGGGGGAGGGTGGGTAATCTTGTCATTTGATTATCTTGTTTTAAGTAGCGTAAAGAGTTACATTAACCAACTGAACGGCACGACATGGCTAGCGACATGAGTTGTCATCCGATCGCTTTTGGCTCTTAAAAAGGGAACTATAACTTTCAATTTCTAATCATTTGAGCCTTCTCTGAAGTTTATCCGACCACCTCTTCAATAAAATCTTAATGTGCCCTCGGGACATAAGCTTACAACCGATATGCCCGGGCTCTTTGGGGTTGTGCTGGACCCCGAAGTTTTGTTATCTGATCTTTGGACTATTTTTAAAAAAAATGGCTATCTCTACCTTTTGACAGATGAATTCGGGTAAAAAAGGCTGTTGAGGGTCTAGTTACCCTCCGATCACTTTTGACTCTTAAAAGGGGAACTAGAAGTTTCAATTTCCAATCAAACGATCCCTCCCTAAAGTTTTACGACAACAGAACATGCCCCAGGGCTCTACGGTTGTTTCGGCCCAAAGTTTTTGTTATCTGATCTTTCAGCTACTTTGAACAAATTGGTTATCTCAAAATTTTGATCGGATGTATTTCAGGAAAAAAGGGCTTAGGGGGCTAATTGCTCTCCGATCACTTTTGACTCTTAAAAAGGGTACTAGAACTTTCGATTTCCGATCAAATGAGCCCCGTCTGAAGTTTACACTACCACTGCTTCCATAAAAACTACAACACTTGCCTCAGGGCTCTGGGGGGTTTTGTCGACAACTGAGTTTTTGCTATCTTACCTTTGAACTATTTTAATTAAATGGTTATCTCAAAATTTTATTGGATGCATTTTGGGAAAAAGGGCGAGGGGGGCAGTTACCCTCTGATGACTTTTGACTCTTAAGAAGGCACTGGAGATTCGATTTCCAATCGAATGACCCCCTACGAAGTTTATATGACCCACCCTTCCAATTGAAGTGTCATTACCTCTGATAAAAAAAAAATTTAATAAAACATTGCAGCCTTATGGCCTCTACTATAGGTAACGGTGAAAAACTGGCGAGTTGTATATAAAATGTAAAGAAAATATTCACAAAATATCTATTTTGGGGGGGCGAACCTCAAGAAGCCCTTTGTGCATTCGTACCTATTAGTGCAGTTCAAAAACAGTGACACCTTGAACAAATTGCAAAAAAAAAATCATTTTATACAACTCTATAGAGAAAATGAGCTTATTAGCATATCCGAAACTGGCATCGCTACCCGAGGTGAAATGGGTCGAACTTGCTCTTCAAGTACGGAGATGAGGGGCAAAAAGCTAAAACTTTATTCTGTGATGAAAGAGATATCTTCTACGGGGTTACTAAGGTGGTGGGTAACAAAAATTAGTGTTAAAAGGGTAAATCACCAGTATTACCGCGGTATTTTTGTAAATTTCCCGTTAGAAATCCGTTATTAAGAGGTCCTTTCTTGGGTTTTCTCGATCGCAGATAACGAAAAAAGAAAAGAAAAATGACTGAAAACCTGGAAAAACACCCACTTTTGCAATATTAGGGAATATAGACTGCAAGCTTCTTCTGAAGAATCGACTGGCTTTTCCTTATCCCCTAAGTTGAGAAAAGTGCTTTTTAGGACTGAATAGACGGAATCTAGGCGTAGAAAACCACTTAATCAAATGCCCTGCTATAAAGAATTTGGTTTAAATTCTTTTCACTTTGTCAGTCATAAGAAGAAATAATTTTCAAAAATCATTGTCGATAACGGCAGTGTTGCCGTCTTCAGCTTCTATGGAATTTTAGCAGGAGATTCCACTGCAAAATTTACAAGCTATGACGCAATCTAGACCAGACTGAGCCACAGAGTCACAGCTATTTGATTTACCGGAGCCAAGACTTTAGAAGCTGCAACGGAGCGGGAGATAAATCAGTCATTGTAGGAACCAAGACTGTTCCTTTGCTCCTGAACTCCCAACGAAGAGACTCAAGGCAGTTATTTTCACTCCAGTTTCGTGTCTGACGGTAGACGTGCAGCGAGTGAAACTTTGCAAACGTACCTGTGGATGGTAAGCCTAGAGGTTGCATACATTTTGAGGACGTTGGTATCTTTTTTTAGGAGATACGATAGCGAGCTGAGTCTAGGTCTTCACAACTCTTGTGTCCAAAGATGGGCAATAAAGGGCATCTCCAATACTAGATATCTCCTCCTGGAGCTTCTTCGAAATACCCCAATTTCCTCAAATATGCTTCTATCCTCTTTTTTCCAACACCACGTATATGGGAAGTGGTAATAAACCCAAATAGCACATGGCAGAAAAGTAAGGAATTCCATGGTTCTATTTCCATTCTAGTTTTCATCATTTGTATCCCACAGAACACTAATGCTGCCATGTTCTGCTTCTGGATAATAATATATCTTCCTGGAATCAGAATTAACATAAACAGCAAAAGAACGAATAAGTTAGTATCGTCACCAACAAGTGCAGTAGGAAAAATAGACTTCTCAACTACAGTTTTAACGGTACTTGCATTCTTGTTGCCATCTGCGTGAATAACTTCGATCTCCCTTTCACATAAGCTTTTGCCGAGCATGTGAATGAATATTGCTTTTTTTTTTAATTTGTCCTTTGGATTTGAATATATGTATCTGCAGTAAATAACTCTTCTCTTCGGTAAAATTTAACACGTCTGCTTTGTTTTTGGTCTTGTGTTACAGTCCATGCTTAATGTCTGTCAAAAATGACTGTAGGGTATGGGTACCGCGTTTCGATAAACGCAAAGAACTGGTCGAATATCATTGAAAATCTGCTTCCAATCTACTACTGATGTCTCTGAAGAGAAACCTAACCATACAAACCGTGAAGGTGGGGTCTTATTAGTTTTCTCCTATTTGAGCACAGGTTATCTACGTCTTTACTAGCTCAAATAAAGCTTTCCCAAAATCAGGCTTTTTTCGTCTCCTCATGGGCTCACCATCGTCAGAGAGTGATGAAAAAAACAAGAAATAATTCGTGCTGGAAACATTCTCTTTGGCTGCCGTGAAGGTTACTTGCGATTTCTTTCTGAAAACATAACCCTTTATGTAATTGTCAAGCGTACCATCAAGAATCGCTGTTCCCTCTTTTAGAGCTTCTTCCATGTCTAATTCTAAGAGAGCCATTATCCCATTCACTATGTTTCTCAGTCCTTTACAATCTTCGAATAAATTTGACTTTGCAAGCATTTCCACGACAAGCAGTGTATCTTCATAGTCGCTTTTTTGCCTCGAGAGTCTGTTCAATAGTCGAGTATTTCTTCCTATAAGTTCCTAAATAAGATAGTTGCAAGCAAGACGCGAAACAACCCAAAGATTTTACTAAAATTCTGTCATTCTGCTTCATCAGTAAGGCCTTTGTGTGCCTTAATACTCCTCATAAATTCCTGTTCTATTGCTAGTTCAGCTGAAAAGCCAGCCCACACTCTATCTTGAAATGGAACTACTGTTGTAAACTCATAACTTTCAATAGGCAGAATTGGAGTCCCCAAGCTATGCTCAGGTGTCCTCGCAAAGTGCGAGTTACTGCTTTTTCCGTCAATATATGAGGAACTGTTTTTTCAAAATAAAAATTCCAAGAACGTCTTTCAGGTTTGATTCTTGTATGATACGTCCTATGCACCCAAGAAAGCTCATGAGAAGATAAAATCTTTCTAGTTTCAAGACAATTCTTTTCTATATTCTTCCAAGTTTTTCACATTCTATTATTTCCATAGGCTTTCACCATAGAGGCTGAACAGCGTTAGGATGGACATGAATTCGTATTTTCCCTTTGCTCATCCATAAACATCAAGGGAGAATGCAAGCAGGCTTCAATACTTGAAGGAAGGTCGATCATGGGTAGAAACAAGATGCCTGCTTTCTCAGCTGATCCTCGAAATATTGCTTGCAAGAACTCATTCTAAGCAGGCCATGACGCTGTAGGTACCAATAAATGACCCACACTATGTCAAGCTCACGATAAGGATCAAAATTTGAAATTTGCAGGAGATTATTGTATTTTACCGTTGAAAGAATTGCGCTGTTTTCTTTGCTATTCAAATTGTAAAATTGCGGAGCACCAAATAATATTAGCTTCTGCTATTTTTAGCCACCGTAAATTCAAATTTTTTTTTTGGTTGAAACTGGAGTTATCACTGCAATTATAGCTAAACCTTGGACAGCACCCTTGCCATCTAAAGTGCAAACATCATGATCCACATTGTCAGCCACATGCTGTATAAACTTATTTTTACTGAACTGGGTTTCTACTTTCCGGTTGCATGGTGTACACTTTTTGAACTTATTTGCTTCAGCGTGTAAGGAACAGAACTGTTTCATTCAGAGTATCAAAAATTATTCAGGAAACTAGTATGTGGAAATCAGTAGGATTGGCTGGTTTATGTCTGAAGGTGAAGGGATAGTTATTGGTCCAGTGACACATATAAAATTTATTCGACAGTATTTTCATGCCCTTTTTTTGTTTTTTACGACTCCAATAGCTCCGTAAAAGTTATTTATTCAACAAATTTTCAAGATTTATATTTTTCGCCCTCTTACCTCGCACACTGAGGGCAGACTTGACAATTATAGCAACAAAATATGTTGTCATGCCCTCCCACTTCAAATACTAAAGAGGGATTTCCAATCCTTCTTATACTGGTAATGCATCATTTTTATCTTCATTTCCTTTTTCTACGATCAAAATAACTCTACAGAAGACATCTTTTTGACTTTTCGCTTTTGCCCCCTCTTCCGCACTTGAGGAGGATTTGACCATTTCACCTGGTGGTACTGATGCCGATTTTGGATATTTTAATAAGCGCATTCTTTTTCTATATTTCTGCTACAATTGTGTCTAGGTCTACCCTTTTTTATTCGTATCTTTTTTTTGTATTGTATGCCACCTGTACATATGACATGCATGTCGCGCTATATAAAAGGAACATTTATTCCTTGCCAAAAATTTACCACACCAGGTCAAGTAGGTATGCAGAATTTGTAAAAGAGGGGGGAGGAGATAGATATTCGGAAAATTCTTAAAACGGTGAATTATATGAAAAATACTTGGATTCATGGGGTGTAAGGACCAGTCCCCCCCCCCGCAGTATACCTGCCTGGAGCAAAAAGTCATAGTACCAAGAACGGTATTTATTTTGTACTTTGTTTGACCATATCTGAACACGTGAATTCAATACTCAAGAAATACGAGCTCTGTTTACCTACAATTTTACTTATCAGACTATTAGACTACATTAATTGCAGCAAGGCCATTAATGGTAACAATCTCAGGCTTTTATTGTCTAAGTTTTATTGCATGCATTTGCTAATAAAACTTGTGTGCTCAAGTATTTGAAAATGCGAGGCAATGGGCCAATGTTTTGCTTGAATTCCAAAGTTATGTCTATTCACAGTATATAACATAATTTTACGTTTTTTTTCTAGGTGTCTCTAGGCATATTTAATAGCTTTTAGGCAAAGAAATCTAAAAAAAAAAATGCTAGACAAGTTGTCGTCAGTGTGGGAATTAAACCCACGATCCTTCAGAAGCTAGCCAAAGCCTTTATCCGTAGACCATCCAGCATACTCAAATAGCTATGAATAAGGTTTCAATGGGCACATTCCTAAAATCAACAGAGACAGCTTTGCATAATCCTACAAAAATAGCGAATGTCACCCACCTATTTATTATAGTTTTATAGATATATACACAGTCCAAAAAGCAACAATCTTTGTTCATTTTAAGTATTCAATTTTACTATTTTTTCATCAGAAAGACTTTGTTTCAAGCTAATTTATGTAGACATATGCCGTACAAATTTAAAAGTAATGTAAATATATTAATATGAAACTTCTGTACCAATTGCACCCGCCGGAGATTGTACCCATAATAGATCCTTAGACTCGATAATATGAAAAAAACTTCGTTTTCTTAAAGAGTTAAAGAGGCTGCGTCCCAAAGTCGAACCTTAAAACGTACAGGAATTAGGAGAGGCAGTTGGGGGGCTGCCGCCCCCCAAACCCCCCGCTTTTAAAGACTCTTTTGTACAGGTTTTTTGTTGTGGGGGGACTTCATTGTTACTAACTACTAGTTTCGGCGCAATGGTTCTCCTGTCGTTTTGTGTTTAACATTTTTCGAAGTTATTCCATCATTCATTCATTTCAATTTTTTGTTAATTAAAAGAGGGCCTTTCCGAAGCCAGGAGCGGGGGGTTAGGGGGGCGGCAGCCCCCCACAACAAAAAACCTGTACAAAAGAGTCTTTAAAAGCGGGGGGTTTGGGGGGCGGCAGCCCCCCAACTGCCTCTCCTAATTCCTGTACGTTTTAAGGTTCGACTTTGGGACGCAGCCTCTTTAACTCTTTAAGAAAACGAAGTTTTTTTCATATTATTTCTGTACGTTTTTCTACAATCCATGGTGGATGTAATCTAATAATAATTTTCCATGTTTATTTTCTCGCTTTCTGTATCAATAAATTCAAACTGACAAAATTATCTAATTTCGATACTTTTAATAGTTTAGCAGCTTAATTAAAAATTTAGCAGCTAGTGGTTTTTACCCACCCGCCTCCGGTTTATGGGCCCAGCGCGCTTTCGCTGCGCCTAGCTGCTGTTATGCTTGTTATCAAACAAGTTATTACAATAGAAAATTTCACCAACGGCTTCAATTAGGAAATCAATTTAAATGGTTCTTTTAACTTGCTTCCATCAAGCCTTACCCCCGCTTCAGTATAAATTCTTGTGAACATTCCAGTATGTAATTCTGATCACATGTTTCCATGTTTATTTTCTCCCTTTCCGTATCAATAAATTCAAACTGACAAAATTACCTAATTTTACAGATTTTAAAAAGTTAGCAGCTAGCGGTTTCGATCCACCGACCTCTGGGTTATGGGCCCAGCACGCTTCCGCTGCGCCAAGCCGCTGTTAGTGTAAGAATTTTTCAAACAAGTGATGTTATTACAAGAGAAAAATTTTACCTTCAATGGGGAAATGGGTTTTTCTAAGCTAGAAAATCGGGGGGTTAAGATTCTCCTACGAAACTTTCAAGGGCACTTACTCTTAGAATTCCGCGTCGAATGAGTCTTCGTACACCCAGATCCGATGTCGGCTGTGACCTGTAGGCGTGGCAGAAAAAAAGGGTTTCTGTCATTTTTCTCAAATAAAAATTTTACGGATTAAGACAGAATTTTTGAAGCTTTCAGTCAGTCTCACCATGTCGAGCTGATCATTTTGATGTACTTGATGTTGAAATTCGTAACTTTTAACAACAAAAAACTTAACATGGGCTCTTATAGGGAAATGGGGTTTTTCTAAGCTAGAAAATCGACGAGTTAAGATTTTCCGATGAAACTTTCAAGCAAAATTACTCGGAGAATTCCGCGTCGAATGAGTCTTCGTACACCCAGATCCGATGTCGGCTGTGACCTGTAGGCGTGGCAGAAAAAAAAGAATATGAACATTAAGTGGCTATGTGTGGTTTCTGGAAAACAGGGAAGGAGTTATCGGATCGAGCTGAAATTTCGCGGATAAGCTCCTGAGCCCTAGGGGACCTTAACTTGTGAATTTCAGCCCGATCGGACAACGTTAAAGGGGGGCTGGGGTTGGTGGGTCGAAACTTTCGGCCAGATTTTCCCCATGAAGGAAAAGTCGGAGGGGGGATGAAATATGGCAGGTTTCTTAGTTGGAGCTCGGGCTACGAAATGCATCCCTCCCCATCCCTCTGCGACCACTGGAACCGAAGATCGCTTAACATTGTCGTGGTTCGCCTCTTTAAAGAGGCACGAGTGTGCCTCCTTGATAATCAATACGCATCGAATAACTTATCCTGCCCACCGCTCTTATTTAGACACGCAATCTAAGAAATTTACTCTGTATTATATATATATATATATATATATATATATATATATATATATATATATATATATATATATATATACATATATACAGGCGAAAGTAAAACAGTTCAAAATAGGGATGATACCTTTTTATTGACAGTGAATAGACATAAAATTATTTAACTGGATATTTCGAACACATATACAGTGTTCGAAATATCCAGTTAAATAATTTTATATCTATTCACTGTCAATAAAAAGGTATCATCCCTATTTTGAACTGTTTTACTTTCGTCATGGAAAGGCAGTGTGGTCTTCGAAGTTATATACAGGCGGAGAAACACACTGGAACAAGGACAAATTTGAAAGTAATCAATACAATGATATAAGTACTTTCCTTTTTAGTGTAAGTTACAACAGAGGTTTGTCGCAAAATCGCATTTTTCAAAGGTAAAACCTTAATAATAGGAGCACTGAGTAGAAACAATTATGTTACAGCTTACTGTGTGATATTAAATGTGAATGGGGGGGGGGAATGAACTGCTTATAGCTGAGTAACAGCTTCAGAGGTCACTCCTTGAAATATCATGACTCGAAAGAGGTGTAATATACCCACGTAAGTTGGGTTAAAGACTCGTGCCTTAGGGTCTTCAAGCTATTCAGATTATATTCCCTGATAATCGTTTCTCTGTGTTTATGCGATCTGTCGTGGGATACAATCTTCTATGGATGCCGTCTTCCTGGGTGCAAACTTCTTGATGCAAATCTTCTCAAGTGTATTCTTCACGGGTACAACCCTCTAATTACTCTTAAAATTACGTCAAAAAGCCTTTGAAGTAGGATATGGTGAAACCTTTTCATCCCTCGTTTCTTCTTCTAGAGGACAGGATCCTAGGGACCCTCTCCTGTCTTTATTTCCTGTATTGACCAAAACTCTATTGTACTCCGGAAGGTCGAGTTCAAATGGGTCTTATAAGTCAGTATTGTGAAATCCAAGCACCTCGAATTAAGATAGGCATCGCCCTATCCTACTTCATCTTGAGAGGCGATAAACATCTACCCTTTGGACACTATCAAGGGATTTAAACATTAACTGCTCTATTTAGTTCACTGGCACAGTTTGTCTTGGTAATGTTATGGCGTTTACCGAAAGGATTTTAATAGTTGCGACTTATGTCAAAACACTTTGCAAAGAGTAAGTGTTTTGAAAACAGTCTTATTTACTAAAGGTTGAATAGGCTAGTTACCGTTTTGGTAAAATACTAGATTTGGCTTTTGTTGATCTTGAAAAGTAGGCGAGTTAGGTAAATGGAACTCTCATGAATAGATCCAAAGCCTTAATGATCTTCTGGGGAGGTAGTTTAAAGTGCCAGTAAAATTCAAGTTGAGTAACTTCTTGCTATCTCAGAAAGGGGTAAGGTTAGGAAAATGAAACTTTTGGGGTTCGGTCTACAGGCTAAAGTATATCCTGGGAAGGTATTTTAAAGTACCCACCTCCACTCCTTCTCCCTATAGAGAGCCCTAAAATTCGCCTACATGGCAGATCTATACCTATTGAAATTTGGTTAAAATTTTGACAAAACAACATTTGACCTTTATTTTATTTTTGAAGGTCGTCAAAGGTCAGGGCCCTCTGGAGGGAGAAGGAGTGGAGGTAGGTACTTCAAAATACCTTCTCGGGACATACTTTAGCATGTAGACCCATCCCTGAAAATTTCATTTTCCTAACCTAACCCCTTTCTGAGATAGCAAGAAGTCAATCAACTAGAATTTTACCTAAAGTGCCTACATTCACTCCTCCCTGCAAAGGACACAGACCTTTTAGAATATTTGTGTTATAAAAGTGGAACCTTGCAAAATAGATCATATGCTGAAATGATCCACAAGAAAAAGTGTTTGGTACTTATGCACTATAGCGACTCCACTCATGATGTGAAGTTAATCCTAATGAAATACACTTAAATATGATGAAAATATAAAGCTTTAGTAACAAAATTATGGAAACTACAACAAAGAATTATGGAAAGCAGGCTGTCCTGACAGTGTTATATTAAATAGCCTATCTAGGCTAACCGAAATACCAATCCTATATATTATAATTAAAATATACCTATATTGTAGTTTATCTTACTATGTCTAAGCTAACTGTCTCCGAATGCAAACAACCTAGTTTTAGGCATACAGAACAGATCAAACTTCTTGAGTGGGGTCGCTATAATACATAAGTACCGAAACTACAACAAAGAATTACGGAAATCAGGCCACCCAGAACGCATTACATGAAATATGTAACCTAACCTAAATAACAACTCTATATAGTAAAATATTTAATAAAAATATATCTAAGTTGTATTTTATCTCACTGAGACAAAGCTAATTATCTCCGATTGCAGTGAAGAAACCAGTTTTTCTCTGATAAAGAACTTCAGTGGGGTGGCTGTAATACATAAGTACTGTACTTTCAATGATTTTGTTACTTAAGTCTTATGTTTTTATCATATTTTCGTACATACCATTAGGACTATCGTAACTTCATTTCTTGAGTGGGATGGCTATAATACATAAATACCCTTGTTGATTGTAAAAGGATTAATAATCAAACAGTTCGTGGTAAGAAGCGACCCGGCTCAATAGAAACCGAAACTCTTAAAAACGGAATTTTTACAACAATAGTTACACCAAAGGAATTGCATTTTAATGCTAATTTTAAATATATAAGTTTCATTAAGTTTAGACTTACCCATCAAAAGTTACGAGCCTGAGAAAATTTGCCTTATTTTAGAAAATACGGGGGAACACCCCTTAAAAGTCATAGAATCTTAACGAAAATCACACCATCAGATTCAGCGTATCAGAGAACGCTACAGTAGAAGTTTCAAGCTCCTATCTACAAAAATGTGGAATTTTGCATTTTTGCCACACGACCGATCACGGATGCGTGCTTATTTATTTTTATTAAATAAAAAAAAACTAGTTTTTTAACTGAAAGTAAGGAGCGACATTAAAACTTAAAACGAACAGAAATTACTCCGTATATGAAATGGGTTGTCCCCTCCGCAGTCCCTCGCTCTTTACGCTAAAGTTTGACTCTTTGCCACAATTCGACTTTTTAAAATAATTAAAAGCTTTAGCGTAAAGAGCGAGGGATTGCGGATGGGACAACCCATTTCATATACGGAGTAATTTCTGTTCGTTTTAAGGTTTAATGTTGCTCCTAACTTTCAGTTAAAAAAACTAGTTTTTTTATTTAATTTCTGAACGTTTTTGAATTAATGTATGTTTGATTTTGGCTCTCCATACATAAATTATTAAAATAAAATTTGCATATTAATTCTTTTTTTGGCTAAATGGCTTTCTCTTAGTTTTGATCAGACGATTTTGAGAAATAAGGGGTGGGGAAGGAGGCCTAGCTGCCCTCCAATTTTTCGGGTACTTAAAAAGGCAACTAGAACTTATAATTTTTAACGACCGTCTTTATTAGTAAAAAATATACGTAACTTAAGAATACGTAACAAACTTTTATATTCTTATATTTTTGATTATATATATGAGGGGGTTTGTCCCCTCGTTAATACCTCACTCTTCACACTAAATCTCAAGTTTTGTCCCAATTCTTTAAGAATCACCCCTTAATCAGAAAGGCCGTAGAATAAATAGTTGAAATTACTAAAAATACTTTAGCATAAAGAACGAAGTATTTATATCCTCCTAAATACCTCGCTCATGCTAAAGTATTTTTAGAACCCCTCATATGCGTAATAATATCTGTTCGTTTTAAGTTTTAATGCTACTCCTTACTTTCAATTGAAGAAACTTTTTCATGTTTATATTTTCATTGTTTTTTTTAATAGTAATGCTGGAAAATCCTGCGCCCTTTTCTTTGAATTTCTCTTCCCCCATGAAATATTCCTCCAAGGAAAGATCCTCCCACATAGCCCCCTCCCCTCAACCCCACACCCAAACCAAAAAAATCCCCCTGAAAACGTCGGTACACTTCCCAATAACCATTACTGTATGTAAACATTGGTCAAAGTTTGTAACTTGCAGCCCCTCCTCCAGGGACTGTGGGGGGGGGGGGGGTAAGTCATCCCCAAAGACATAGTTATTATGGTTTTCGACTATGCGGAACAACAAAGGTTATCTCAAAATTTTGATCCGTTGACTTCGGGAAAAAAAATTATCGTGGGAGGGGGCCTAGGTGCCCTCCATTTTTTTGCCACTTAAAAAGGGCACTAGAACTTTTCATTTCCGTTAGAATGAGCCCTCTTGCAACACTCTAGGACCACTTGGTCGATACGATGACCACTGGAAAAAAAAACAAATAAACAAGCACCCGTGATCTGTCTTCTGGCCAAAAATACGAAATTCTACATTTTTGTAGATTGGACCGTAAAATTTTTCCTATAGGGTTCTCTGATGCGCTGAATGCGATGGTGTGATCCTATGACTTTTAGGGGGTTTTTTCCCCTATTTTCTATAATAAGGCAAATTTTCTCAGGCTCGTAACTTTTGATGACAGACTAAATTTGATGAAACTTATATATTTAAAATCAGCATAAAAAATCCGATTCTTTTGATATATCTTATAGCATCGAAGTTCCGTTTTTTAGAGTTTCGTTTACTATTGAGCCGGGTCGTTGCCACATCAAACAGTTCGTTACCACGAACTGTTTGATTTTTTGTTGTTGTTTCTTTTCCCCAGGGGTGATCGTATCGACTCAGTGGTCCTAGAATGCCACGAGAGGGCTCATTCTAACAGAAATTAAAAGTTCTAGTGCCCTTTTTAAGTGAGCAAAAAAATGGAGGGCACCTAGGCCTACTCCTACGCTCATTTTTCCCCAAAGTTGCCGTATCAAAATTCCAAGATAGCCATTTTATTCAGCATAGTCGAAAAACCTAATCACTATGTCTTTGGGGACGACTTACTCCCCCACAGTCCCCGTGGCAGGGGCTGCAAGTTACAAACTTTGACCAGTGTTTACATATAGTAATGGTTATTGGAAAGTGTACAGACGTTTTCATATTTTTTGTTGAGGGAGGGGTTGAGAGGAGAGGGTTGTGTTGAGGGGACTTTCCAGGGAGGAATTTGTCATGGCGGAAGAAAATTTCCGTGAAGGGGACGCAGGATTTTTTAGTATTTTTTAAAGAACAATAAAAAAATAAATATGAAAAAGGTTTTTCCAACTGAAAGTAAGGAGCAGCATTAAAACTTAAAACGAACAAAAATTATTAGGTATATGAGGGGTTTACCTCCTCCTAATACCTCGCTCTTTACGAAAAAGTAATTTTTTATTTTCAACTATTTATTTTACGGCCTTGGTGTTTCAGGGGTCTTTCTTAAGGAATTGGGACCAAATTTAAGCTCAAGTGCAAAGAGCGAGGTATTGACGAGGGGGTGAACCCCCTCATATACGTAATAAAAACATTCGAATATAGAAGTTCGTTACGGAAGTTAATTCGTAAGTTACGTATATTTTTACTAATAAGAACGTTCGTAAAAAATTTAAAGTTCTAGTTGCCTTTTTAAGTAACAAAAAAATTGGAGGGCAACTAGGCCTACTCCCCCGTTCCTTTTTTCTGAAAATCATCCGATCAAAACTATGAGAAAACCATTTAGCCAAAAAAATAAATTAATATGCAAATTTTGTTTTAATTATTCATGTGCGGAGAGTCAAAATGAAAACATGCATTAATTCAAAAACGTTCAGAAATTAAATAAAAAACAAGTTTTTTTAACTGAAAGTAAGGAGCGGTATTAAAACTTAAAACGAACAGAAATTACTCCGTATATGAAAGGGGCTGTTCCCTCCTCAACGCCCCGCTCTTTACGCTACAGTTTTTTACTGTTTTAAAAAGTAGAGTTGAGAGAAAGGGTCTACATTTAGCTTAAAGAGCGGCGCGTTGATGAGGGAACAGCCCCTTTCATATACGGAGTAATTTCTGTTCGTTTTAAGTTTCAAAATCGTTCCCTACTTTCAGTTAAAAAAACTTGTTTTTTTTATTTAATTTACGGTCATAAGCTAAATACATCAAACAACAGTGATTTTCCCTATGTTGGTCCTAGTTCAGTAACGATTATCAATGTTTTATAATTTTCAAATTTCTCACTTGTAGGTAAGTAATTCAGCAGGTTTTTTGGCAGTGCTAGGAAGTTTCAGAGATTTTAGGTTACTTTTAGGCTTGCTCAAAAATTAAAATGTTGGGTATTCGCTTGAAGAAGTAACTTGAATCTAGTTCTCTAATAGTAGGGAACTTTATACATATATATTACATATTTCTTCTCTATTACCTATTTGTCTAGGACTAGACAGAAAGCAGGTTGTCCTCGTTTGGGGTGGGGGAATGTCATAAAGAAAGATTTAAAGGAAATTGGAAGTTCCTGGGACGGTGTACAGAGGGATGCTTTGAATATATTCTGATAGAGGAGGAGCGTGCGTAGCTGTGCTGGCCTCGGGCAGCTTGGTGCCGCAGTGAGTGCCAGTAAACCCGTGTACCAGTAAATTGAATCAACTGTGATGAAACAAAAACTGGAAAAACAAGTTGCGGGTGGCCGAATGCACTGAAAATATATAATTTGGGTTATCTATTTGCACATTAGGGGGTTTGGGGGAAACGTATAGAGAGGTTGCATGTAAAATTTTTCAACTGTGATTATTTTGCATATTATGAAGCAAGAACTATTTTCTTAACATGTTTCCTTCTCTCCAGTTATTTCCCTAGGCATCTCATATTATGTCCCAGTTCCACGATCGCCAAAACTGACTCCAAAACTTGTCTCCAGACTTTCATAACTCTTCTAGTTTTCCACCTTCCTGCATTGAGCTGTTTATTTCTGACGACTAAATTTGAAAGTATCAGCTACAATTTTTTTTCTAGCATGTAGACACTACTTACAGGGACATCGTTTCGGGGGACATGGGTGGGGCAGTTGCACCCTAATAATTTGGAGAACAAATAGTATATAGCCTACACCCGTTGTCGATCCGGATATGGACCCCTCTTGCCCCCCCCCCCCCCCCAATAAAATCTTGGAGATACAACCCTGACTACCTACGCGATAGAAACACTTGTGACTGTGCAGTATTTCAAGAGTTTTTTGGGCAAAAATTAGCAAACCGTAAACAGCAGTTAAGATATTTATGAGACTTGGTGAAGGAAATCGCTAAAATCTTGAGATTCAAGGAGGGTGAATTCAAGGTTGTTTATGCATTCGTATCTGTATTAAAGCAACAATTAATTATTGACGCCAAAAACCCTGCTCTAAGAAGGTCGTTTTACTTGTATGGACAATTTTAATTTTTGTTTCTCCTCCTCCCCTAAAATTTTGACACTGTTGCTGGATTTTGGTCAGTGAGTTTTGACAGTTGCTTTTGATTTTTTTGCAGAATTGGATTTGCTATTTCACGAGAATATTCATCAATAAAATAAAATATATGCATTATTCATTAATCTGTTATGTATTTCAAGGAACAGAATGGAAAATCGCGTCGAAAATCTTTTAAGTAGTTCTTAATAAATCTACACAAGCGTATTTTGGCTACTGAAAAATTTTTATGTGTCAGTGACACTTCTGTGTCTGAAATTAATCATTTTTAAATTTAACCTTGGACTTAATGTACATAGCATAGTAAATAATTACTTTATATTAAGCATGATCCGAACGTTTGCTCTTGTTACAAACAGGTCGTAAACATGGGTCTTTGACCGGAATTTTTCCTTTTTTCCCTTGAAAAAATAAAACGAAAATAGAAACAGAAAGAACGAACTTGTAATTTGAATGGCGAGTATAGGGAAAGGAAGACGCAAAATAACGTTCATTAACCGTAGGCGCTACGAGGCCTTGTAGCGCCTCGGTACTCTCGTTTCATTGGTGAAACGCACTACTGATGGTTATTCCCCCGTTGAGGGCAATTGAAAAAATGATTTTTAATCAACTTACCGATATTTTTGTGTATTTAAACATTCTTCACAAAATGTTTTTAGCGGGGGCGTCAATTGGAAAGTGTGCATTTGCTGCCCCCTACGCTTTAAAGAATACCTTGTGTTGGTGTTTTCTCCTTTAAAAAAACGCCCTTTTTGGTTCTTCCATTGAAAAAATATCGAAATCCCCCCCCTCTTGATACTGGAAAATAAATCTATCCCGCCTTCTACATTTTTGTGAATCGATGCCATTGGCATGAAGGTACTTAAAGTAGTTAAATCATCCGAGTGTAGGCACGTACACAATTTGTTTTTTGGGCGGATACTCAATGGGGAGAGGGCGAACTTTGAAAAATTGGAGGAAACAGACAAATTTTATGCAACATAGAGAAAATTGTTGACCAAATTGTGCCTGGTAGGATCTCGGCTCCTAATCCTTTTCCTGTGTAAGACTGTAGCTCCAAACATAAAGACGGAATTCTTGTGTTTCCCAGCACTCACATATTAGTTTTCTTACCACCATGTTGGTCAGATGCATACTCAGGGGGGGGGATTTATACCCCCTCTCTAAATCCCAATATTTATATTTTTTTTCTCGTGATTTAATAAGATGCCTTTTTTGTATTTTTCAAGTTTGTCTTCTGCGTTTCTAAACTTGATTTATAGGCCTTGGCTTCCGTATTCTTTAATTTTAGACGACTGAATAATTTTAAAGTCTCTTTTACAGATACCGACAGGCCAAGCTGTACTCCCGGAGAATGAGGCAAAGGGTAGTTTTAAAGAATGGAGACTGTAACGTAGTGAAAACCAATTTGACTAAGCGACGTTTGAGGTATTTAGCAGATATTTTTACTACTCTAGTTGATATACAATGGAGATGGACGCTGTTGGTTTTCACACTCTCATTTATTATGTCCTGGCTAATCTTTGCTGCTCTTTGGTTTCTTGTCTGTTTTACGCATGGCGATTTGGAGATCGAGAACTTGCCCGATGGACGTAAGTGGAATAAATTTGTCATTTTAAAAAAAATTTCCTCTAGTGAATATGAATGTAGACATATTCGCACGAATTTATTATGGGGACCAAAAATGAGAAACCGCATAGGGTAAATAAAAGCTTTCGGAGCATAATTTCTTTGATATTTATCAGAGTTGAATGGAACTTTCTGAATCGTATCAATTGTAAATCCCTGAGAATCTAAGAAAGTTTCATAGCCCTGGATGACCTAGTTATTTTCGAATATTAAAGAAAGTGTATCCTGAAAGTGATTGCTTACTCTTGGATTCTGTAAAACAAAGAAGAAAAAATCATTAATGTCTTCTGATTTCGAGTGGGATTGGTAAGAAGGCGCATGATATCGGTTTTTATACGAATGTAATTGAATGTGTGGGGCCTTCTTAAACAGGATATTTTGAGGAAGGCTTCAGGGCAATGTGTTTGGTAAATGATTAGTTATCGTGGTATAGGATGTTGAATACCCACTCAAGATTTTCCTGAGACTAATCACATGGCCTCCAAAGACCCCCCACAGCCAATAGCAGAAAATGTTTTACTCTGAGGGCTTGCTGGCCTATTCGAAATTATCTTGTACGCTGGTGGATTGAATCTTTTGTCGTCTAGAAAGTAAACCTCCAAAGCAAGCTGTATCAAGATATCGAGCTAATTTATCTGAAACGTAACCCCAAAACAGTCAAAAAAGTATTCGCGTATCTTTTTGCTCTTTCAAAATTGATTAGGCCATCTCTAGAAGGTCAAAATCTCTGTAATTATATACCTGTTTTGAAATATATATATGTATATGAATGTTCAAAATTCCAAAATATTATCTGCAATAAACATATATTAAGCAATTGCAGTTTGAAAATACGGGGCTGGATGCAAAATTATAAGAAACGTTAATGTATTAATTGCAGTATCTAAAAGAACAATAGCTGAGAGCTCATATGGCACTTGTGACGAGGCCGGAAGAGCCAAGAGCTCATATGGTATGAGCTCTAGCAAAATTCTAAGAATTAATAGATTGATTTAAAAAGAAAATCAGAGGCTTAATGCCGGTCGGATTTAAAATAAAAGCTCCGAGTCACGTGGTCCTTTTAAATATCAAAATTCATTAAGATCCGATCACCCACTAGTAAGTTATAAATACCTCATTTTTTTTAATTTTTCCTCTCCCTTCAGCCCCCCAGATGGTTGAATCGGGGAAAACGACTTTATCAAGTCAATTTGCGCAGCTCCTTGACACGCCTACCAATTTTCATCGTCCTAGCATGTCCAGAAGCACCAAACTCGCCAAAGCACTGAACCACACCCCCTAACTCCCCCAAAGAGAGCGGATCTATTACGGTTACGTCAATCACGTATCTACGCCATTTGCTTATTCTATCCTCCAAGTTTCATCCCGATTTCTCCACTCTAAGCGTTTTCAAAGATTTCTGGTTTCCCCCTTCAACTCCCCTCAATGTCAACAGATCTGGTCGGATTTGAAATAAGAGCTCTGAGACATGAGTTCCTCCTAAATATCAAATTTCTTTAAGATCTGATCACCCGTTCTTAAGTTAAAAATACCTCTGTTTTTCTAATTTTTCCAGATTAACACCCCCCAGCTCCCCCAAAGAGAACGGATCCGGTCCGGTTATGTCAGTCACGTATCTTGAACTTCCCCAATCCCCCTCCCAATGACACTGGATCTGGTCGGGATTTAAAATAAGAGATCCGAGTTATGAGTCGTTCTAAATATGAAATTTCATTAAGATCCGATCGCTCCTTCGTAAGTTAAAAATACCTTTTTTTCTAATTTTTCAGAATTAACCCTCGCCCAACCCCCCAAAGAGAGCGTATCCATTCCGGTTATGTCAATCACGTATTTAGGACTTGTGTTTATTTTTTCCACCAAGCTTCATCCCGATCCCTCCACTCTAAGCGTTTTCCAAGATTTTAGGTTCTCCCCCCCCTACTCCCCCCAATGTCACCGGATCCGGTCGGGATTTAAGAGCTCTGAGACACGATATCCTTACCAACATCAAATTTCATTAAGCTTCCATAGTAAAACGTTGTAATAAATAAACAGGGCAAGTAAACAGGAATTAGCTACATGTTTCACTTTTACCACAAATGCCCTCTCCGCTTCCAATTTTTCCAATTTTATTTAAGAAATAATTTAACCGACCATGTCCCGTTTTAATTTGCGTTAGCTGGTGTTTAACATTTATTTTAGAAGCAGCTATTGAATGATTTTTTGATGGAAAGAATTGTATTGGCCATGAACTCATTCTATTAGTGAAACCTTGATACCAATTTTCATAGAGAGCAATTTTCAGTTTACGTCTATCTAAGCGAGAGGGGGCTGAGCTATCATCTGATTGAACATCAAAAAAAACTTTTACAACCTCATCAGTGTAAATACTGTGTGACTTTATCCTGCTAGATATTGCGATGACTGGTGTAGGAGATTCTGACCAGTATTCTGGTCTGCCCATTTTTGCATAGCGCATAATTGTTAATTCTTTGTCTCTCAAATCTATTGGTAAAACTCCTGCTAACGCTGTTAGTACATCAGTTTGAGCGGTGCGGAAACAGTAACTATAGTAGGCTATATAACTTATTTTTGCAGGCTAGCCTATGAATGAGGATGTGAATTAGTGAACATGGGTTTTCAAAAGAGTTGCATATGTCAGGACTAAGAATAGAGACCGGGCTGCTAGCAGAATTTTCTAAATGGTCGCATTTCTGAACTCTTCGAATTTGTAAGAGGATGTGACTGGTTCTGACAGTTAAGAATGGGAATTTTTCAGCTGGATCTGATCCTCAGTGTGCCTCTGAATAAATTTGAATTTACTATTGAGCAGATTCGCAAGAAGTAAAGTGTATATTCAGTAGGCCCTGTAGATAACTTCATCAAAAAATCATTGTTCAAAATGCATATTTCTTGAAACAATGTTTTTACGCTTATAACGGCAGAATAGGTTGCAATTATTTGAATAAATATTTACTAATCTTCTAGCGATGCAGTCAAGTGGGAATTTTACTCCGTGTGTCATGGAAATTTACAATTTTGCATCGTGTTTTCTGTTTAGTTTGGAAACCCAACACACTATTGGTTATGGTACAAGACATACCACAGAAGAATGTCCTGTGGCTATTGTGGTCATGTGCTGCCAATCAATCAGCGGAGTCATGATACAGGTAAAACATGCCATAGCCTACCTTCTTTTTCTGTGTCATTTTCATGTTTTACAGATAATTTTCATTCTTGGAAAGCAGAGTTTATAGAAAACGTTCTTTAATTTTTACTAATTCTAAAGACTCGTGTTGGTTAATCCTCTGTCAGTGTGACAAGTTTTCGAATATCATTTTCAATTAGCTTGATAGTAATTTTTTCGGGCGAACAACCTGTATTTAAAGAAGCTTTTTTGGATGAAAATTGTTTTATTAGTTTAACAATATTTTCTACTATAAAAAGTTCTTGCTCTTTATTGAAAACGTAAGATTTGTGGAACACATTGCTCCTTTTTATGGCACTTGGTATTAACCAAGTGACATATAGCAATCGCAAATTCTGTCGGTCGGTCTGTCTGTCTGTCTGGCCGTCCCGTTTTGCTACTTTAGGCACTTCCAGGTAAGTTAGGACGATTAAATTTGGCAGGCGTATCAGGCACCGGACCAGATTAAATTGGAAATAGTCGCTTTCTCGATTTGACTAGCTAGGGGGGGGGCTGGTTAATTCGAAAAAATAGAAAAAATGTATTTTTAACGTTCGAACGGTTGATCAGATCTTAATGAAATTTGATGTTTGGAAGGATATCCTGTCTCAGGGCTCTTATTTAAATCCCGACCGGATCTGGTGACATTGAGGGGGAGTTGGGAGGAGGAAACCTAAAATCTTGGAAAACACTTTGATTGGATGGATCGGGATGAAACTTGGTGGGAAAAATAAGCACAAGTCCTAGATGATTGACATAACCGGAACAGATTTGCTCTCTTTGGGGTAGTTGGGGGGAGGAGGGTTAATTCTGAAAAATTAGAAAAAATGAAGTATTTTTAAGTTAAGAACGGATGATCGGATCTCAATGAAATTTGATATTTAGAAGCATATCGTGTCTCAAAGCTCTTATTTTAAATCCCGACCGGATCTGGTGATATTGGAGGAAGTTTGGGGTGGGGGAACCTAAAATCATGGAAAAAGCTTAAAGTGGAGGGATTGGGATGAAACTTGGTGGGAAAAATAAGCAGAAGTCTTATATATATGATTGATATAATTGGAACTGATCCGCTCTATTTGGGGGGATTTGGGGTGGGGGTTAATTCTGAAAAATTAGAAAAAATGACGTATTTTTAACTTACGAAGAGTGATCGGATCTTCATGAAACTTCATATATAGAGGGACCTCGTAACTTGGATCCAGCATCATTGGGGGGGGGGGTGCAGTTGGGGGAGGGGACCGGAAATCTTAGAAAATTCTTAAAGCGGAGAGATCAGGATGAAATTGGGTGGGAAGAAAAAAAAACAAGTCTAAGTTACGTGACTGACATAACCGGATCAGATCCGCTCTCTTTGGTCGAGTTGGGGGGGGGGCAGTTCGGAAAAATGAGGTATTTGTAACATACGAACAGGTGATCAGAGCTTAATTGAATTTGATATTTAGAAGTATCTTGTGCTTTAAAGCTCTTATTTTACATTCCGACCAGATCCTGTGACTTTGGGGTGAGTTGGAGGGGGAAACCGGAACTCTTGGAAAACGTGAAAATTGGGGTATTTTTATCTTACGAATAGGTGATCGGATCTTAATGAAATTCGAAATATAGAAGGATCTTATGTCTCAGATGCTCTATTTTCGACTCGACTTGGATCCGGGGACATAGGGGTTGGAGAAGGGAAACAGAAATCTTGGAAAACGCTTAGAGTGGAGAGATCGGGATGACACTTGATGGGAAGAATAAGCACAAGTTCTAGATACATGATTGACATAATTGGAACGGATCCGTTCTCTTTGGAGGAGCTGGGGGGGTGTTGATTTGGAAAAATTAGAAAAATTTTGGTATTTTGAACTTAAGAACGGGTGACCGGATCTTAATGAAATTCGATATTTAGAAGGAATTCATGTCTCAGAGCTCTTATTTCAAATCCCGACCAGATCTGTTGACATTGGGGGGGAGTTAGAGGGGGAAATCGGAAATCTTGGAAAACGCTTAGAGTGGAGGAATCGGGATGAAGCTTGGTGGATAGAATAAGCAAATGTTGTAGATACGTCATTAACGTAACCATATTGGATTCGCTCTCTTTGGGGGAGTTGGTGGGAGGAGTTCAGTGCTTTGGCGAGTTTGGTGCTTCTGGACGTGCTATAACGATGAAAATTGGTAGGCGTGTCAGGGAGCTTGCACCAATTGACTTGATAAAGTCGTTTTCCCAGATTAGACCATCTGGGGGGCTAAAGGGAGAGGAAAAATTAGAAAAAATGAGTTATTTATAACTTACGAGTGGGTGATCAGATCTTGATGAATTTTGATATTCAGAAGGACATCGTGACTCAGAGCTCTTATTACCTGAGTCACATCGTGACTCAGAGCTCATATGGCTCACGCCATATGAGCTCTTGGCTCTTAGCTCTTCTGGCCTCGTCGCAAGTGCCATATGAGCTCTTAGCTCTTGTTTTGTATTTCTTAAATCTAAGACAAGTGCCTGCTGAATTATTTTTGATGCAAAAAATAAAATCTGAACCCCATGTTATCATATAGACTTATACATACGTGTTTATAGAGGAGGATAGGGCTCCCCCTCCTAAGATAAACCCTTTAAACTTTTCTCCTGAAAAAAATTGTAGTTTCGCCTATTTTCGATCATCCTCCGTCCCTAGGCAAGATCCTCTAATGATTCCTTCCTCCCCCCCCCAGGTGGTAGGTGTGTGTATTTATGGTTTATGCATGATATACAATAAAAAATGCATATTTGGAATTGCATAAAGCTCGATTTTTGTTATCTATTTTAGTTACTGCATATATGTAAGAAACTTTACTGTTTATACACTGAAGGAAAACTTTGTTCCATTAGCCTCATCAATCCCGCGTTATCCATAAAAAAAAAAAAACACGTGCTAATGTACTTTAAGATTATAATGGAAATAGGCGCACTGTAACAAGTTTTCCCATGAGATAAACAATCTATTCGTTTTAGCGGATGTTAACTACATTTTTCGTAAAGCTATTAGAACTTTATGTACTTTTTTTAAGGGAGAGAGAAACTATAGGAAAATGACAGTAAGA
The DNA here is from genome assembly GCF_032884065.1 of Artemia franciscana. Classification (NCBI taxonomy): domain Eukaryota; kingdom Metazoa; phylum Arthropoda; class Branchiopoda; order Anostraca; family Artemiidae; genus Artemia; species Artemia franciscana. The sequence goes on along the minus strand of NC_088882.1, from coordinate 18,224,646 downwards.
TTGTTTGATTATACGATGATGACTGGCTTCCTAGACAAGGAAGACTATTTTTTGGTCTTCAAGACACCGTAAAACAATTTTGTTTTTAGAAGATTAATTTCTAACTATTTGTGAACAGAAAGGGAGATTATATAATCCATGCATGTTTTTACAATCTATGTATCTTTAGAGCCAATGAGTTCAAAGTATTTCTTATGGGGTCTTTATTTCCAGAGGTGCTCTTCCTCTTAGGAAGTAGTTGAGATAATTCATGATAGGGACGAGCCAACGCCTCAGTCCCCTAAATGAATGACAACGTGAGGTGATTTGATTAAGTTTTTACAAAATTCTACTTTTTTTAGATTAACAAAACAAACGGCGAAACAACTAAGACATTGGAGAATTGTGAATTTGCAGGTATATATATACATATATATATATATATATATATATATATATATATATATATATATATATATATATATATATATATATATATATATATATATATATATATATATATATTATTTCTACTTAGCTATGAGGATATATACCTGTTCTTTAGTTCATATACGTACTTGTCTACCATATATATTATATCATGAATGTATATGTTTTTTTTTACATCTGTGAGCAAAATATTTACGAGATTCAGAAAAGCCATAACATTTGTTAAACCTTTAACCAGATTTTAAATTCTTTTTTCTTTTTCTTCCTTTCTTGTAAGATCATTGATGCCATTGGTGTATAATGACAGATCATTATTTTTGGCAATTTTTGTAATTACCGTCTACATGGGAGGGTAGTCTTCAGATAGACATGCATTTTGCAGAAACAGCATTGGTTAGTAAGATTAAGAACGGCAAATTGTCTAAAAATTACATGCAACAAAGGTAACAGTAATTCGCAAAATGATTGCTACTGTTACTAACAACTCACCGCAGCACCAAGTCGCCTGAGGCCCACACAGCTACGCGCGCTCATCCTCTATCCTAATCCAATCCCCATCTCAATCCCCCAGATCTGCCTTCCATTTAGCCCTAGACAGTTGGCCGAAAAGGACAATCTTCGGCAACCGTGGCTGTGGCACTTTGAGCAGGGTATGCACCATAGTTTACTGATCCGCAATTCTTTTGTAATAACTAATAAGCAAGGTATTACAAAACGATTACGGATTAGTACATTACGGTGCATACCATCCTCAAGCGCCGCAACCTCGGTTGTCTGCCCCTGTAGTCTTTTTTAATTTTTCTTAAAACAGTATACTGTTTTTTTTTTTTTTTTTTTTTTTTTTTTTTTTTTTTTTTTTTTTTTTTTTTTAGGATACCGATACTTTATAATATGCAATTCTAGATTTTTCAGATATTGATATTCAATAAAATAATAAGCTACGATTTTTCAGGCTTTTATGGTTGGTGTAGTTTTCGCCAAGTTGTCCAGACCGAAGATGAGGGCGCAAACACTCTTGTTCAGTCGGAACGCAGTGATTTGTCTTCGTGATGGTATGTTGTGTCTTATGTTCCGGGTTGGCGACATGCGAAAGTCACACATAATAAATGCAAGCGTACGTGCACAGATCATAAGGACGAAGGTTACACAAGAAGGAGAGTTGATCCAATACTACCAGCAGGTAAATCTTGTTCTAACTTACGATACCAGACAATCGATACGCGATCTCATCATTTTCTCTTAGTAATTTTTTTTTATTACATAAGCCTTGCCACATATGAATGACCAATTAATAACCATTACACGTGTTTTTTTTTTTTGTTTTTTTTTTTTGTCTTCAAGTTTTATTACAGACAGAGTCGTTTCTAGGCTGACGGGATGCTGGGAAAAATTAATCTAAGCGCCCCCCTCCCAGCTCGAATGTAAGCAAAACAAGTTGAAACAAAGTGAAAATTTTGATTACAGTGGGAAGTTCCCCAGCTGCGGCACCCTAGGCAGCTGACCCAGTTGCCTCCCTCCCCCTCCTATTAACGGTTCTGATTATAGAGGTGTCATTTTTCATACATTTTAAGAGGTCAAGGACTGAGAATTGTTCTTAGATAGGTCAAAACTGAAGAAAATCCATTTTTGTAACATCTTCGGACATTTTTTTCTTTTTTGGGGGGATCTATAATCATGTATACCTATACTCATATATACCTATAGTATATTCAACGCGAAAGAATTGACATAATAAAGAGCAATTTGTCATCTGTGCATTTGTTTTTTCCTTGGCTTCGTCACATAGACAGCTGGTCCTGAAAAGTTGGATGAGGGCTCTTTTGATCGCAAATGAGAAGTTCAAGTGCTCTTTTTAAATGCTAGAACCGATCAAACCATAAGTGTCAGGAACCTCCCACCCCTTTGACGATCCATGTGCACCTGGGTACTCCAGATTGCATTGGCTTAAATTTTCAGTATATCCATTTTAGCCATAACGGTCGAAAGCATAAAAATACCTCCGAGGCCACCTTGATTTGCTCAGCCTCAGGGTTCAAGGGACATCATAGACACATTTGAATAGAAAGTGGACTTGTTAAACCTTACTGAATAAGGGTCAACCAAGGATTTCATTCACTGAAAATAATATAATAAATTGAGTAAAATGTAGGATATATTTAACGGCAAAGAGACGTGCTGTGCAAACGGAACCCAGTGCTACATCTTCAGAAAGCACAACTGAGCCTAGTGAGTAAAAACCATGAAAAGGCTCATGACTAATACTACCAGTCAAAGGGAAAATACTAAACAAATCGCCGTGTTTATAACTTGGATATCAGCTGCTGTCAAATACTGTTTGTTGATCACGTTGAGTAAAATAAATAGAGGTTAAATAAATAAACAAACTAGGCTATTTCGAATACATGAAGAGTCAGGAAGGGCCAACACTAAGGAAAATCCTTTTAAGAGCATGGAGGTCAACCCCCTCACTCCTTTAGGTCCTAAAGTCGTCTAATTTAATCCTTTGCCCATTAATCGATTTTACAAATGATGTAGTATCTGAATACGTCCTGTTTTGTCCCTTGAGACCCAATATCTAACCCCCCCCCCCTTCCCCCATTTTATTGTATAAGTACAAACAATACAATATATCCATCAATCCCAAAGAACTTCGTATGGGGAAGATCTGAGGATTATTCCCCATCCTTGAGTAGGTACTCAAACAAGGGACATTGTGACTCAGCCCCTATATTTTTACAAATTATCCCTTTTTCTATATTAATTTCACAACTGGATCGATTTTTGATGGTTTCTTTTTTCTTTTTTTATCTAAATCGTATAAGTTTTTAATATTTAAACAGTAAACTAAGAAATGTTAATCTGATTCATGACTTTCCTGATATCTGTCCTTAATCTTTCAACCTTCTTAACTTCATTTTCTTTCCTTTGTTTCTAGTCGTTCTCGCGTATCAGGCTCTGGAGACCACCAGCATACATGCTAAACATGCCATACCGACGTACTTTAAGTCGCACAATATAAAACAAGTAATATGAACAAATGTATGGGAAAAATCTAACAGTCTGTATTTTGATAAACTTCCAATTTTCAAGAAATTTTGGCGATATTCCAGCCAAATTTTCGAAAGATTTGACTGATGGTAGAACAAAACGAGGGAAAGTTCTCGGGATATGATTTGTTCTTGCAAAGAATTCCGTCGAACTCCATCGTTAAGGACCGTACAAATTGAAAAAGAAAACTTTAATCAACGTTTAATGCTAAGATTGTTATGGTTATAATGTTTATCTCCTTTCATACTGAAACTGTTCCCTTCTCTATATAAGTTCATTTTGTCAGAACGCAAGTAGAACATCTTCAAAGAACATGATCATTATCATTCGCAGAAGCTTTGAATTTGGAAAATATGGCACAATTGAAGATGATTATGTTGTCCATACATTTTTCACAAGGGAAAAAGTTCTCTTCTGTATTTAAGTCAATCTGCCTCAATGTTTTTAAGTCTACTTTTTTCAGTTTTTGTTTCTTTGAAAGAAGGGTCCTTTGGCCTATAAAAATATTTTCTAGCTTCTACAAACTCGATTATTTTTTGCGAAAAGATCCATTTTGGGGTTGTAAAGGTAAACATAAAAAGTTGAAATCTCTTCAACTACTTCCGTCAAGGTTTTGCGTTTCGTTCCTTTTTACGGTTGCATTAATGTACAGTCTTACGTAGGGTTTTTAAAGCATATGGAGTCTGGTGTGAAGGGGAGAACAGAAGACGCAATGTAAAAGTTCCTTTAAGGTGGTATTTCTTGTTCAGGGAATGGCTTTCTCCATTAAACTGCCAAGAAAACGATATTTTCGTCTGGGTCTGCAATTAGAAGGGGAGAAAATACTAATTGTCCGTTAGGTACACTAGAAACCGTGTATTTAATCAACTATGGCTGAGTACGCATGAGTACAAGTGATATAAGAAAATGGCACTACCTTTTGCTCCAGAGTTAAATAAAATTTTCGTATCTCTGCATTTAGAAATTTCACTCTGGTCGTCATAAACATATCAATATGATTCTGATCATTAAAAACTATTGTTTTTCCATCTTATGGAAACTTGTGAGCCTTCGATCTTGTAGAGGCCTATGAAATATTTGTGCATGCTAGGATATATGGTAACAATAGCTGAAAAAAAAAATCCGTCCGCATCCAAGATTCTTTTTTGTCTTGGATTAAAAGCCCATTGATCGCTGTTCTGCTTACATATATTAGAGTTGAGTGCAACTCTTGCTTTTTGCTGGATGGAATATTTCATTAAATTGAACGGATGTAAAACATTGCTTTCTGTTCAACGACAGAAACATTAAAATGCCATTATCTTAACATAAGCTTATCTTAACATATTAAATTCAGTAACCAAAGTTTACCATGAAGACACCCCCATGTGCACTGGCTTCAAGGTGGTTTGGGGAAAAGGTGTGCTATGCATCCGGGTCCACTTCTATAACAATGCTCGAGATAACTGAATCTTGGTAAATAACATTATTCGAAAATTTTTACTTTTTGGGATTTGGATCTGTCATTTTTAGACGACAAGCCCCAGTCTCTCCGGAAAAATTGTAATTTAGCACCAGTGCTTTTTTGCGTAGATTATCAGTATCAATATTTTGTTTCGCTAATATATTTGGTTTTGTATTTCTGACAGAACATAGTTGTAATTACGAGGCCAAGATGGGAAAGGTGCCAGTTAGATTCATATGACAGGCATTAGAATGCGCTGATTTTTTTTTTTCCCTTGAGGCTAATTATATTGTTGCCTCATTCAAAAACACATCTTTGTTTAATTATTTAGACTACGGTGATTACTGAGTAAGTTATAGTAAATACTAAGCTATTAAGCTGACTTTTTTCCAGTAGACTTTAGTAACTAAAGTAGATTAAAGCAGACTTTTTTCTAGTAGACTTTATAAAAAAAAAAAAAATGTTGTCTACACATCTGATAGTATTAAGCAACGTTCACTTGCAAATCTGTTAAGACTTCCATGCATAAACATAAACATGGTTAATGTTTAATTTCATAAACATGGACCTACACTTATTTAGGCATGGATTTCCAGCCAGACATACAAATGAACGCCACTTTTAAGCCAGATAATGAATATAGTGACAAAAATAAGCTTCTCGATTGGTAGAATGACTATAGGTCTAGACCTCAACTGGAGGTCTAGCTTCAAGTTGTTGCAGCCAAATATTGAATATTGCACACAAACAAAAAATTCAAAATATTGATGTCCGTACAGTCACGGGTCTATAAGTCCAACCAAACGTGCTTGTGACCGCCATTTTAACGTGCTTATTGTGTAACGTAAACCTTTGCCTTCAGAGAAGAACTCCCTTAGCAATGGCTCAAAATGTACACCAAAGTCTGTATTCCCGTTAGTGTTACAGATAAATGTTTAGTTTCGTTCCAAGTGTTACAGATAAATGTTTAGAGCACTTAAAAACGCTAATTCTAGAAGCGCATCCATTTCTGGTTGACCCTCCTCCTCCATGGGGCAAACTAAAAATGCGTAAAGTGGACTTGCTTACAGGTAACATTACCTATAGAGCGAAGCGTATTAGTCCATGAGCCCCGCGGGTAGCGGAACGGGGTCTGTATTCTATATTTATTTAATAAACCTCATTTGAGGTTTTTTTTTAGTTTTATCACTCTTTGTTGAATAAATATAGAATACAGACCACGTCCCGATGCCCTCGGGGCTCTAGTATATGTATATGCTCTAGTATATGCTCTAGTATATGACTAGAGCTGTACGACAACACTCATGGGCTGACTAAAATGATAAACTGACTATCATTGCCTCGATACCGACTTAATTTTTGATTGTGTTCGTTCTTACATTTTGGGGTAAAAAAAATATCAGCTATGTTTCATATAAATATTGGTCATCGGCCACACTAACTTTTTACCTCTCTACGGCTGATCGTCTCATGGCTTGAAAATGTTTGAGGGTACTACAGATTGCTATTGGGATATTCTTAGAACTGGTAAAACTCGACATACACGCAAGAATTTCATTTGGAAGAGGGTACATTTCAAGGGGGTGCTTAAATTCATTGAAGCAGCAAAAATAGGTAAATTATATGAATCTTATTTAAAAAGAACCACTTTACGGGCCTTTTGGCTTGCAAAGTGCGACCTCGATGGCCGTGTGTCACCTGTCACAGCTTATTTCAGTCTTCGACCTTCGTATATTTTCCTCGCTTCACCCGGGTCGTATTTGGCCCTTCAGTCATTTTTTTCTTTCATTAGACGATACTAGTTTAAACGTGATATTAAATAACTTTGGAAAAACCCATCCGCAAAGAAAAAAAATGACACCAATTCCCTTTAATCGGATTCTATGTGCATCTGCATCTACATATGTTAGCCTAACATTGATATATCACCCCACAAATATATCTTTTGTCAAAACGGAGATATCTTGGGGGAGTTCTCCTCGGTAGTAAGCATATGGCTTTCCTTCACTTTGTATATAGGAATAAGGTAAATTGCTTTCTCAAAGAGAATTGATACCTCACCCCTGACCCGACACACGTATACATAATAACTGAGCGTTTGAAATACTCTTCGTAAGAATCTTATCGAATCTTGGCATGTCACACTCACATTGACGTTGAAATTCCTTGAAGGTATTTTAGTTTTGGCCTTTTCTCGAACATTTATAAGCAAGAGACTTAAACAAATAAAAATAGCAAGGTTTCGAACAAAAATGTTTTCTCCCCCCCCCCTTCACAATACGACACCATTCATATTACGAATATTAATGTGACTTCGAGTATTGGAAGCAAAGAATTACAGACAATGATTTACTGGCCCTATACTTTTAGGTTGCGTGCCATAACGTGGATTTCTTTAAATGTTCCGAGAGCTGGTCCCTTTGGATTTTAAATTTCTGTTAAATGCATAAAAGTAATCATAAAAAAACCTTGTGAAATAAAAATGTTATTGCCATAAATTAAATAAGAACAACCGCAGAAATAAAACAAAAAGAACACTTGGCCTCTTGGGACGAGGATTCACCACCACCACCCCGTGTCACCTTCTCGATGACTCTGCTGATACATGTCTTGAAATTTTAAACTTCTAGTATAAAAAAGGCAAATATTTCCTTCATTAATATGTCAAGAAGGTACAATTTGGTGCTTGTCAAGAATATTAAGCAAACAAAATTCTGGCACATAATAAAAAAAGATGTACTATGTTCCACAAGCAATAACGCCAGAAGAGAGTTTTTAAGTGTATCAAAAGTGGAAAGCCAATTTTAGAAAGAAAAAGAATAATTTTTCTCTGGGATATTGACCCCCCCCCCCCCACACACACACACACGCACGAATATACAGAGAAGAGCATTGGCTGCTTACCACCGCATCCCATATAGTAAAATCGAAGTTGCTCCTCCGAACAAGCCCGGTATTGACTCAGATTAAAAACTTTTCGATAAACAAACTTAAACCAATTAATATTTACTAACAAAGTACACGTATTTAAAACCTAAATATATAACAATGGGATCCGTTTGTAGAATAAAACTGAAAGAATAAAAATGAATAAGTAAACTAAAAATTCAGATAATTCCAAGTCATAGATGCAGCAGTAGTCGCAATCTACCCAAATTTGAGGTTTTGAGGTGTCCATCTTGAGAAGAAAAACTTTTTTTTCATGGGTGGTAGTGATGGGTCTTTTCTTTCGCAAAGGCTAGCAGTCTATACCAAAGTCTTAGAGAAATATTCAGTGATTCATTTAAAAGCTATTGCTCATACCCATGTGCTTCCGATAAATAAGTTTTGATAGCACTAAAATAAAATGAAATATTCCACAAAATCACATTGTCTCTAAGCATAGACCAAACAATTTTGGTTACATCTGTAAAGACGATAGCTTAAAAACATTATGGCTGTCATTCACTCTTTACTAGGTCCCTGCCAACAAAAAGGCAAAAGCTGTTTTCTATGTATTTACATGAAATCACTGTTACAATAGAAACTGCAACATAGTAAAGAGCGAACAACAGAGTAACTGGAAGTAAAAAAGGTGTTTTGAAAAAAAAAACTTTCTAGTGCTAAAAATGTTTCATTGATGCTTCTATAAAAGGAACAATGTGGATTGAGATTCATTTGTGAACCATTTAGCTTCATTTGCATGGCAGATTGGCCACTCACGAGAACCGAAGGCCTGAGCTCCCGCTTTAGCAAAGCAAGGGTCATTAAAAATTCATAAAGAGTAAATTCAACAAATTGATGGATAGATAGATTTATTCAACAATAAACCTCTTCCTTGCTAAGATATATTGCAAAAAAATTCTATCAGTAGCTTCAAAATCATGGGTTAGAAGGGGGCTGCTGTCCCCTCAAGCTCCCACCCTTCACGCTAAAGTGGTTGCATTTTTATCAGTGCTTCAAGAATGAATACTCCTACATTTGAAAAAGAGACATTTGAAAAAGTCTAGATAATAACTTTCAAAGTGGGATATGAAGCTTTTGGGGGGGGGGAATTCTGCAGGATTGACTTTGATCAGTTTATCTCTTTTGTTTTTGGCGGCTTTCTAATTCTCAAATTCAAAATTCCTCCATCTTTCCTCTCTAGTTTTTTTTCTTCTTATACGTTTGAATTGTTTGCTATATATTATGTATAAGAAATATATTCTTGACAGGACTTTGGTTATATTATTTCTATATTTATTTAGTAGTAGTTCTCCCAACTCTACGATCTGATGTCTCCTATGGAATTGTGCTCTCAATTAATTGATGACTTTAATCTATTGAATCTTGTTAAATGAATGAATGAAGCCTATTAAATTCAATGTATTAAGGAGTTTTCTTGGCAAATGAATTGAAACAAAGGGCGTGCTTAAAAAAAAAACCTGCAGCACAACGCTTTTTGCTTGGATCTGTTACCAGTTGTTCAAACGGGCAATGGTGGGGTTCAATCCATGCAAATTGGAAATATTATATAACGGCTATCACAATAACTTTTTCATTGCTCTCTAAGCCACCCCTCCCTTCCAAAATAGGTCGGACCTTTTATTGAAGCAAAAGAGTCACTATGCAACTGTCTACCGTTTAAAAATGACGGCTTCACGGTAAATTAAGCCTTGTTCTCAGGCCACCCTCACTCTCATCCAACACAGTTTGACACAGGTTTGTAGATTATTATTTTGAGTGCCGTGTTCAACACAGCAAATGTCGTTTCAGAACCCGTGTCCAACACGCTTGGGACCCATAACATGAAAACGCTTTAAAGTTTTGCTGGGTTGAACACGGAGAACCTGAAAACGATTTTTGTCGAATTCGCTCAAAACATGCTTCAAAGCCAGTGCCTGAAAACACAGCTTTAGTAGTATGCAGGTTTTGCTTTGTAAGGCTTGCTGCCAAAAACTTTTTACTGTTACGTTCAAAGGCTTTAAAAATTAAGATTAGTATCTTTTGCCCTTGAACAAAGTAACCATTAGACCTTAAGGCAAATTTATGTTGACTCACTCTGACAGATCTTTTTAAATGAGAATCTGATAAGCCTCTTTGTCATAAATCTTGCCTTTCGAAAACGCAATAATGAAGTTTTGTCGCTACGCACAGATAATGATTGAAAAATTATTAAGACCATTCAGTCCATTAAAAGCAATAATTGCTACACGATTCTTGAAAACGGTTAAAAACACCACTCCCTATCTTGCTGTTCCCCGTACCGTTTTGTCCAATGTAATATATCATAATTAGTATGCTAGGTGTCAAAATTCAGTGGCTGGACAATGGTTTTTTTTCGTAATAAGGATGACCTTATATCTCTTAAGAAAGTCAACCTCTTTACGCTAAAGTTTGACTCTTTGTCACACCTCTACTTTTTAAAACAATAAAAAACTTTAGCGTAAAGAGCGAGGGTTCTCCGATAGGTTGAATGGTTCTCCGATACTTTGAATGCGATGGTGTGATTTTCGTTAAGATTCTATGACTTCTAGGGTGTGTTTCCCCCTATTTTCCAAAATAAGACACATTTTCTCAGGCTCGTATCTTTTGATGGGTAAGACTTTGAGTAGGTATCTTTTGTTGGGTAAGATGGGTAACTAAATTTTATGAAACCTATATTTATATTTAAAATCACCATAAAAATCTGATTCTTTTGATGTATCTATTAGTATTAAAGTTCTGCTTTTCAGACTTTCGTTTACTATTGAGCCGGGCCACTCCTTACTACAGTTCGTTAGCACGAACTGTTTGACAATCATGAAATGTCTTTTTCGCATTCAAAACGACGGTCAATCATTGGACTGAGCTCGTTGCGCAGAAGAAATAAAAAAAAAAGCAATAATCCTATGCTTTTATTGTATAATGTTAAAAGTGTCTTTAAATGGTTTACCTTTAATGTCCCAAAACTCTTATATTGTTTTGTGTTTTCAGTAAAGGACTAATTTTCTATAATCCTACAAACATAGGGCAATATCACCAATTGGTTTATTTGAACTAGTTTCATCGATATATGTTAGATAGGGAGTGAAATAATAATTTTCGTTCGTTTTAAGTTTCAACTTTGCTCTTTACTTCCCTCAGAAAAGCTTTGTAATTTTAAATTAATTAAGATAAGAATTGGATTCTCACGATAAAAACGGTCTATTCCGCAGATTGTTTAAAACAAGGGGCTGCTGACTGCATATCGGAGGTGTATTGTCTGTCAGCGACTTAGGCAAAACTGTAAAATATTGCTCCAAAAGCTTAAGAAATATCAATCCACTTTAACTACAGAAGTTTGAATTTTTTCTCGGGAAAATTTTCACATACTTAGCCGTTAAAACAGGTTGATTTATTCCGTTTTCAGAGATGCTGTTTTACAATCCAAGTTAAAGTGAGCATCAAAACTATTATAACATCAAATTTGAGTCCAAAGTATAAATTTTGTTGCACTTGGAGCCTTACAGCCTTACCTTGCTTACTTTTTTGCCGTCATAAAAATCTTCGAAATTGACTGTAAGTCTAAGTTCCTTCAGAAGAAAACGGTAAATTTTATCTCCTCCTTAGCTCGGAGGAGATCCTTTCCTTCAGGAGAAAACAAGCCACGACCTATGTAAATGAGATGTCAAATGGGTGGCATTTAATGCTTAGATCACCACTGAGCATTGAGAGACTGGCAATGGAGCCAATTTTTTTACGATATTCTTAGTAGAGTACTCGTAATGACTGTATGAGCGAAACAATCCTGTTGCAGGTATAGAGTATCTAAACCATAGTATAAATCAAATTTATTTGGCTCTTTTCTTATTTATTTTTTCTACTAATTTTCCAGGACCTTCCTGTAGGAGCTGAAAATGGTGACAACTCGATCTTTTTTGTCTGGCCAATCACAATTGTACACATCGTCAACTCTGCGTCGCCTCTTTACAATTTATCTGCTGCGGATATCTTGAAAGAGAAGTTTGAAATTGTAATAATCCTAGAAGGGACGGTAGAGTCAACAAGTATGACGACACAAGCAAGATCCTCGTATATCCCAACTGAGATCTTATGGGGACACAGATTCCAGAATATGGTCAGTTTTAGGAAGGACACTGCCACGCATAATATTGACTACAGTCTATTTGATTCTACATATGAAGTTGATACTCCATTGTGTTCTGCTCGAGAATTGGACGAGTTTAAGAGGGCCAAAGAAGAAACTGGGGAAACAGGTTGGTTTGCTTGGATTTACCGTTTTTCACCCTTTACTGTATCTGAAAAGCAGTACCTTTTATGAAATGAGATTTTCGAGAAATATAACTAAGCTTATCCCTTCCCTCTTTGACATGTCCCAAGATCAGGAGGTTTTCTTGTCATTTGTCTCACAATTTCACTGCAGAAATTCGTTCTATATGTTAACCATGCAGACATGGTCGTATTGTCTAATAGGTTAGATTACGCCTGAAGCATAGAGGGCGCCTAGCTTTGGGGCCGACTCGGAGTTTTATGAATGGAATAAGTTTTCTAGAAATCTTTAAGAATTTTGTAATGACAAATATTTAACTTTGACGAGACCATTCATTAAGTGAGGAGGTCATTTGTATAGAAATTAAATAAAAAAAAAAAACTACCATAATTTAAACCAATCGTTTGGAAAACGTTATTAGAGAGGGGGTGCCAATCTGAAAGAATTTCTTTTTATAAGAAACCTCAATTAAGACTCTGCTTTTGTGCCTCCAGGAATTCTTAAAATTAGTTTTAGGTGTCAATCCCCCTCCCATTTGTTATTTAAGCTCCTCCTTCCTTCCTTAGGTGGAACTCCGCTATTATTTCGAAAAGAAATGTTTAAATTATATAAATTAAAGCATGGTAGCGTACATCACTCCAAGGCTAATATTATTCTAGGCCATGAAAAACTTCACAAATCATATAAAAATTGTGTTGTGTGTAGCTTGATATATTTGGCATTAAACACGTTAAAGATATTGTTTTATCAAACCTGTAATATAACTGGCCAGGCTTTCTATTTAAATTCTTGCAGAGCACATTACATTTTAATGTGAGTGATTATTTTAAATTTTCTTAGGAAACGCAAAATTTTCGCAAAGAACACCTTGAAACCTCCTGGCCTTTTCAGAAACAGTGCATCAGTACATAAAAGTTACGTAATAGGCATTCTGTTTTATTTGTTATTAAATTAAAAAAACAAGTTTTTTTAACATAAAGTAAGGAGCGACATTAGAAATTACTCCGTGTATGAAAAGGGCTGTTCCCTCCTCAACGCCCCGCTCTTTACGCTAAAGTTTGACTCTTTCTCTCAATTCTACTTTATAGAACAGTAAAAAACTTTAGAGTAAAGAGTGGGACGTTGAGGAGGGAACTGTCCCTTTCATACAGCCGTTTTAAGTTTTAATGTCGCTCCTTACTTTCAGTTTAAAAAAACTTGCTTTTTTAATTAATTTTTGAAATTTTGCGTATTAATTTTTTTTGTAAATGGCTTTCTCTTAGTTTTGATCAGACGATTTTGAGAAAAAGGGTGGGGAGGAGGCCTAGTTACCCTCCAATTTTTCGGTTATTTAACAAGGCAACTAGAATTCTTAATTTTTAACAAATATTTTTATTAGTAAAAATTATACGTAAAAACTTACAAATCAACTTACGTAACGAACTTCTATATTCGTACATTTTTATTATGTATTTGAGGGGGTTTTCCCCCTCGTTAATATCTCGCTCTTTACATTAAAACTTTAATTTGTCATAATTCTTTAAGATTGACCCCTGAATCACAAAGGCTATAGAATAAATATGTGAAATTACTAAAAATACTTTAGCGTAAAGAGCGAGGTATTTAGGAAGAGATGAACCTCCCATATGCGTAATAATCTCTGTTCGTTTTAAGTTCTAATGCTGGTCCTTACTTTCAGTGGAAAAAACTTTCGTATCTATTTTTCACTGTTTTTTTTTTTAAATAATGCTAGAAAATCCTGTGCTTCCTTCATGGAATTTCTCTTCTCACATGACAAATTCCTCCAAGAGAAGGTTTTCCCACGTAGCCCCCTCCCCTCAACCCCCCAACCAAAAAATCCCCCTGAAAAGGTCTGTACATTTCCAAATAACCATTATTGTATGTAAACGCTGGTCAAAGTTTGTAACTTGCAGCCCCTCCCCTAGGAACTGTGGAAGAGTAAGTCAGTTCCAAAGAGTTATTATGTTATTATGTGTATAGTTATTATGTTTTTCGACTATGCTGAAAAAAATGGCTATCTCAAAATTCTGATCCGTTGACTTTGGGAAAAAAATGAGCGTGGGAGGGGGTCTAGATGCCCTCCGATTTTTTTGGTCACTTAAAAAGGGCATTAGAACTTTTAATTTCTGTTAGAATGAACCCTCTCGTGACATTCTAGGACCACTTGGTGGATACGATCACCCCTGGGAAAAAAAACCAAAGAAACAAACAAACAAATAAACACGCACTCGTGATCGGTCTTCAGGCAAAAAATACTAAGTTCCACATTTTTGCAGATAGGAGCTTGAAATTTCTACAGTAGGGTTCTCTGATACGCTGAATGTGATGGTGTGATTTTTGTTACGTTTGTTTGCCTTTTAGGGGTTTTTCCCCCTATTTTCTAAAACAAGACACATTTTTTTTTCCAAAACAAAAACAAATGTTAAGGTGCTTATATATCTAAGGTATTCAAAAGGGTTTATAAAAATATATTTAGGTATTAAGTGACAACATTTGACCCGAGAGTACAGAAAGTGCAAGAGACTCGATATCACGCCAAGTCAAAATCACGATGTCAAAATCACGCCAAGGGTGCTACTTTGACGCCCTTATTATAGAGTAAAACAATTTCCTAACAATGGAAGAGAAATAGTTTGATTTTTCCCTACGACAAAAAAATGTAAAAGAGTTAGTTTTCCATTTTAAGGAAACATATTAAGAGATTCGTAAAGTAACTAATAAAAAAGTGCCGAAAAATAATTAGGTGGACTCTACAAAAGGAGATCCTATCGGCCTTCTTGTATTCTCACAAAAAAGCACGTTTAGCTAAATGGAACCCCGATAGAATATGGGTCCAGGTACAAGTATACCACCTTTTCCTCTCCCCCTAACTAACTCACTGCGCTTCGTTCGGGTGTCAGCTTTACGTCATAGTATCATGTCATAAAATCGCGCACCACACTTTTATACTACTACTGCTAACAACTCATTGCAGCACCTAGTCGCCCAAGGCCAGCACAGCTACCCAGACTTCTCCTCCATCTCAATCTATTCAAAGCCACCCTCTTTACACCCTCCCAAGAAGTTCCCACTTCCATCAAATCTTTTCTAACGACATTCTCCCACCCCATTCGAGGACGACCTGCTTTTCATATAGCCCTAGATGTTGGGTGACAAGAATGACCTATGGGAATCAGTCATACTTTTATGTACGTCTATATATATATATATATATATATATATATATATATATATATATATATATATATATATAAATATATAAATAAGTTGTTTGTTTGTGTGTCTGTTGACTGACGTCATGTTTGTGTGTCGACTGATGTCATATTTGTCGACTGACGTCATTATAAGGATTGAGCTGTACGTCGTCATGAAGTTGTTTGTCGACTTACGTCATGTTTCTCAACTGATGAAATTACAGACCGGGACACAAATGACGACCGGGACACAGGGAATATAAATGACGACCGGGACACCGGGAATATAAATGACGACCGGGACACAGGGACACAACTACAACGTGGACGCCTGGGGGCACAGAGGGGGATATACAAATGACGACCGGGACACAGGGCATGTTCGAAGAAAAATTACAGACCGGGACACAAATGATGACCGGGACACAGGGAATATAAATGACGACCGGGACACTCAAAGAGAAATTACAGACTGAGACACCGGGACACAGGGACACAACTACAACGGGGACACCGGGGGTCACAGGGGGATATATAAATGACGACGGGGACACAGGGAATGTTCGATTAGCAATCACCATCAACAAAGCTCAAGGGCAATCATTAGAATAATGAGGTATAGATCTGAATACGGATTGTTTTTCCCATGGACAATTATATGTTGCATGTTCAAGAGTCGGTAAACCTGACAATCTGTTTATATGCACAGACAATGGGACAGCGAAGAATGTTGTATATTCACAAGTTTTACGTAGTTCAAAACATGTATATATCTACTGTGTATATAACTACAATGGCGCGTAACTAATATGGCGCGTAACGACTTACGCGCGCGGGGGGTTGGGGGGTTGGGAGGGGCGCGAAGCGCCCCCACCAACAGCTAGTATATATATATATATAGATAAGTTGTTTGTGTGTTGTGTGTTGACTGACGTCATGCATGTTTGTCGACTGACGTCATTATAGGGATTGAGCTTTTTGCCGTCATGAAGTTGTTTGTCGACTCACGTCATGTTTGTCTACTGACGAAATTACAGACCGGGATACCGGGACACAGTGAATATAAATGACGACCGGGACACTCAAAGAGAAATTACAGACTGGGACACCGGGACACAGGGAATATAAATGACGACCGGGACACAGGGACACAACTACAACGGGGACGCCGGGGGGCAAAGGGGGGATATATAAATTACGACCGGGACATAGGTAATGTTCGATTAGCAATCACCATCAACAAAGCTCAAGGGCAATCATTAGAATAATGAGGTATATATCTGAATACGGATTGTTTTTCCCATGGACAACCGGGACACAAATGACGACCGGGACACAGGTAATGTTCGATTAGCAATCATCATCAACAAAGCTCAAGGGCAATCATTAGAATAATGAGGTATATATCTGAATACGGATTGTTTTTCCCATGGACAACCGGGACACAAATGACGACCGGGACACAGGGAATATAAATGACGACCGGGACACTCAAAGAGAATTTTCAGACCGGGACACCGGGACACAAATGACGACTGGGAAACCGGGACACAGGGAATATAAATGACGACCGCGACACTCAAAGAGAAATTACAGACTGGGACACCGGGACACAAATGACGACCGGGACACAGGGAATATAAATGACGACCGGGACACAGGGACACAACTACAACGGGGACGCGGGGGCACAGGGGGATATATAAATGACGACGGGGACACAGGGAATGTTCGATTAGCAATCACCATCAACAAAGCTCAAGGGCAATCATTAGAATAATGATGTATAGATCTGAATACGGATTGTTCTTCCCATGGACAGTTATATGTTGCATATTCAAGAGTCGGTAAACCTGACAATCTATTTATATGCACAGACAATGGGACAGTGAAGAATGTTGTATATTCGCACAGTAAAAACTATATATATATATATATATAATGGGACAGTGAAGAATGTTGTATATTCGCTATGTAAAAACTATTATATATATATATATATATATATATATATATATATATATATATATATATATATATTCACAGGAGGGACACAAGGACACAACTACATATGGCGCATAACGACTTACGCGCGCGGGGGAGGGGCGAAGCGCCACCCCAACAGCTAGTATATATATATATATATATATATATATATATATATATATATATATATATATATATATATATATATATATATATATATATGTGTGTGTGTGTGTGTGTGTGTATGCATTTTTTCCTTTGGGAGGGGCCTTTAGCTTCAAGCTTATTGTGTGTAAATTTTAACATTTCTAGCTGGAACAGTTTCGGTTATTAGCGGACACACAAAACGACAAACACGTATATTTTTGGCCATTTCAATACTTTCACTATAATTAAAACGCATCCACCTCCCCTGTTATGGACTTGAACATGTCCTCCTCCTGATCTTATGCCTGTTGTATATCCCTAATCTCCTTCAGCAAATCCTAGTGTATTTGCATGAGCGACATTTTGTATTCGGTATTTTGGCCACATCGACTGTGGTAACGCTTCAAGCACACTATTGTTACACAACTACGCTTTTTATATGCTGTCATTCTTATAGCGGCTATTATGTAAATAAGTAAATTTGCATATTTTTTTCTGAAAAACCAAGATAAGTGTTCTACTCTTACGGTAGTTATCACGTCCAAGACATGTGCTATTCAAAGTTTGTATTCCAGGCTATATAACGACAGTGCCGCATTTAAAACCCCAGTCTTCATTGTTTCTTTGATGCTCAGTTAAACCGGTATTTTACTTATGAAACCACGTGATCCATAAAGAAAGGATAAACTATCAGGATCTAGAGTTGAACAGTAGTAAATTGTTGAGATTTTGACAGAGGAGTACGGATCTGAAATCCCTCACCATGCGTATACGTCAAATGCTTTTTCTCTGAACTTTTTGAATTCGTGAGCAAACCTGTAAAATTCGGGAATTTTCAGGGAAACGAGACTGAATTTTAGTGTCGAAATTGGAGACAGAATCAAGCACAATCATTTTTTTTTTATATGCAAGAGACATCTGTCTTTACCTCTGATGGAACCTTTGTTAGGCCAAAAACTCAGATTTTCTTTTTTTGTCCGTTAATAAACGAGTGGTGGGTGTGTTAGCTAATAGTTGGTTTTGCGTTTGACTTAAATTATTAAAAGCTGTATGCTATTGTATTAGACACAATTTTTTTCTATTGTATTATTGTAAAAACAACATACACGACATAATTTCGTTTTTGTAAATCTTTTGCCGTAATGAGACAAATTCATTAAGAAGGAGCGGAAATTTAGTCTTATGAAAGTAATGCGTCACCTCAAATCCAGATAGGCACTAGTAGTTGCCAAATTCAATTATATGATAAGCAAGCGCTATCTACAAGACAAAACTAGATGATTCATTCAAGTCTCCCTTTGGGTTTACATGCATGTGCTACCTTCTTGGAAGCTGGAAAGAGTTTTGAGAATAAGGGCTCTGGTACGATATCCAACATATTAGCTACCTTGTTCCTAGGTTTTTGAATTCATTTTTAAAACATTACAAAGTGACTGTCAAGATTTAGCACAAACGAAGTAATAGCAGGAGAGGAGAAGCGGACGAAACTGAGCAAAAAAAATCGACAAGTAACATAGTATGAAAAGAACGAAAAAACTACCTGCTTTTTTGATCCAATTACAAATGCGCAATTACATAAACAACAACTAAAAACAAAGACCTGATCCACAGGGCACGATGGGCAAGGTAGTGACCAATAAGTTCAAATTTCAAGCCAAAGAAACTTATGGTTTAAACACATAAGAATATTCGATTTAAAGTTAACATCAGCCTATACGAAACTGAGCTGTTTACGAATTTGATTAAATTTCGTTAAATTGAGAATTTCAATCATAGTAGTGTCTACCCCTGTAGAACCGACTGATGGAGATAGTAGTGACTCAGATGAAATATACTTACAGCTGAAGGATCAAATAGACGTAGAAATAAAATATTTTTATGTAGAGGATTCCAATGCCCAAGTCGGTAGAAATAGGGATATATGGTATCCTAGCCTAGGTAACTTTGGTATAGGAAAGGAAAATAGTAATGATTACAGACTGCTTTACTGTCTAGGTGTAATAATCTATTTATGACCAATACAGTATTTGGTCATAAAATCGCCGATAAGTTAACATTGTATCCACATGATAATAAAACAGCTAAACTTATTGATTATATTATTGTAAACTGAAGACTGGCAGGATCAATACAAGATACTGGGGTATATAGTACTTTGGTTAGTAGATACGCCATCTAGCAGTGTCTATGATTAGTTTAAAGCTGAAATTTGGGAATTGGAATTACTTTTTAGGATGCTATGACGTTGGCAGTGTCCATAATGAGAATTTGAGAGAAAATTTCCTGGAACAGTTGAAAATTGTACTAAATCTGAGACTAATCTGTAGATCTGTAGAAGATGGATGGAATAACTTGGGGAAAATAGTTTGTTAAGCTGTTGATGGTGTGTTAGAGAAGAAAGTTAGTAACGCAACTAAGAATTTTATTGATAATACTTTATGTTTAATAGAGGAGGAGGGGCTATTACAAGAATTATTTGTATAAAATATAATATGAAAATAAAAGGAATGTAGCAAAAGTGGAGAAAGGATCAAAATACGAATTAAGGAGGTGTGAAGTTAAGGCCATGGACAAAATTGAAGATCTGGAAAATGCTTTCAGATGGTATAATAGTAAAATATTGTACTGGTACACTAACAAATTGAGAGGGAATAGTCAATCTGGATTTGTCTCTGTTAAAGATATGGACGTGGCCACATTTAGTGACAAGGAAGAGTTAAAGAGGGATTAGTAGAACATTTGGAGGCTGGGCTAAGCCGTGATAGAGTCAATATATATATATATATATATATATATATATATATATATATATATATATACATATATATATTAAATGTTACTGTTTAATATCAGTTTCTACTGCATTGCTTGTGAGTTCTAATAATCTTTTTTTTTAGTCATCCAGTTTCCGCCAGACCAGATCCTCCCTGGACTTGGTGCTTACTCTCCTCTTACACCCTCTTCAAACGGTTCTCAGTTCTACAATGTCTACACTACATTCAATAGCATTGGGCCTTTTGACCGAAATACACGATTCCCTGTTGGAGCAGCAGATGTTTTTGGACCTCTTTTACTACCACCATTGAACGCACCCGAAAGGCCACAAAGTAGAGACGGGAGAGATGGGGACGTGACAAAGAAGCTACTTGAAGCTTAGCACTATCGTCATCATTAGCATGTATGAGAGATAATCATTTTTAAGTGCCAGCTAGAAGAATAAGTCTGTGATGTCGATTAATAGCCTTATTACAAATTTTTCGGTGCCAAAAAGTGCGAAAGAAACAAGAAATTTAATTATTCTGTTGGTTCAGAATACGTAGCCTCGGTTATTTTTTATCTGGATTTCAGGTTAAACTTTGTCTTTACTAATTATTGTTTAGTCGAGCCCATTCAGTATCATTCGCTTAGGAGCAAAATTATTGTCGCTTAAAATGTTCTAGCTATAGAGTAACTATTTTAAAATACACTGAGTGTGGTCGGACCTTTATCTTCAACTGAACTACAGTCAACGTTAATTGATTTATGCTCTTTAGTCACAGCTGCGCCTAGTGTTTTACCCTCGCACTCTATTGGGCTGTTCGTAACTTCACTGAGTTGAATCTGCGCGTAGTCACCTAAGAATGTTGGGAATTTCAAATTTAGAAATTTTTTTACAAAGATGCTCTTAAAGTAATTGAAAGAACATCTTTTAAAGAACACTCTTAAGTTCCTTTGTTATTTTTGTAATCGGTATTGCAATTTTTAAATAATTTGCCGTACTGACAAAGAGGGAAACTAGTGACGTTAAGACCTTGTCATAAGTGTGGTCCAGGGTTCGAACACACTCATTATGTTAACTATCTAGTTTTAGATGAAAAATATTTTGGCCGTTGCTAGCAAAAATTGCTAAAATTGCTTTGATATCGTATTTTCTATAGGAATATATAATAAATTTTTAGCGTAAAACCTTGCAGGCCTTTCTTGCACGACCAATTACTTCCTTGTCTTTTTCTTTAATATGTAAAATTTGATTTTAGAAAATTGGTGTTTTTTATGCTTATAATTAAATGAAGGTTCTCGTCTTGACGAGTTTATGAAGGGTACAAACTCGGTACAAAGGGTACAAAATCTCATAAAAAGACCGAGTCCCATAATTCCCAGTCCTTTGGTCAGGGATAAAATTCCTGTTTAATATCTCTTCGACAATGAATGAAATGTCAGCCACACAACTGATAGGAAATTCGATATAACTAAACTATTAGAGGGATATAGCCCAAAAAAAAAACTTATATATGATGAGCCTTTCCATTATGCCATATCTTCAGTGGGTATTTGTGATCTTTGATGATTCATTTTGTGCCTTGATCAATGTGTCTTTAAATTTAGAACTGTGATGAGAATATGTGCCTTATATTTTTTTGTATAGTCGTTAGTGCAACTTTAAATTGCTCAAAAAGCTTTTTTTTAGGTGTTTCGGTGCCTTAGATTTCTTAATTTTGAATTGAAAAATACAATAAATGTCTAATTTTTGACATTTTTTCAAGTTCCTTTCTGCATCTCATAGGCTTGATTAGGACCTATTTATGGTGAGGGGCTGAGTATGTTATTAGCACTATTATATTTAAATAGTAAGTGTGTTCTTTTATGCAGACTTTAAGAAAAGTTGAGGTGTATATATAGTCAAGAGCTCTTCCTTCTCAGATGACTTGTGCTAATTAAATATTCTAAATATTACTAAAAAGCTCATAATCTTCCTGATTGTTTATTTTAATTCTCGATATAGCAAATGCTCAAGAATCGCAAATGTATGGTTTTGTTATTATTTCGACTGTCGCGATTTGTTGTTTGCTTCATAAATTCAAACAGGAATACTGCAAAACTACGCAATACCAACTGTAAGCTCCCCTCTTCTTATTAATGTCTGAAGCCTGTATATAGTAGCAAAATGGTTATATACGAACAGTTTTTCAAAATGTGTATCATTAGGAGGGTGTATTTCAACCCCCTCCACCCAGGAAGGCAAATATACAGTAAATTTTCTTGGTCTATTTATCAAAACAGCAGACTAAAGGTGTGTTATATGATAGCCATGGGAAATTAATCGGAAAATTGTGATATTTCAGTGGGACCAAGGCAGACGCCACAACCCTTATTTGAATGCATGAGTTGTAACTCCCGACTTTTCTGATCGGTTACATACTTTGTTCTATGTGAACTGTCTATAGTGTTATTTTGTTATGCCTTAAATAACAAAAGGTAAATGAGAGCATTACTAGGTGGTACGATGAGATTATTTATTGTTTTATCAAAAAATATTATTGATTGACTAAAAGTAGTGTCTCTAAGTTACGGACCAGATCCGAACTGTTATGATCACCAATCCGTCCTGATCAGCGCTGCCAACGCTTGAAAATAATTTCTGACGAAGACTGTATGGCAAGAGATTAATTGTTACCATTAGAGCAACAGGTTAAAAATTTGGAAGAATAGGAAGAAAATTTTGGATCAACTAAGCTTGAACAGATATCCAAGTAAGAAAGGAATGAGTAAAACCAAGTGGTTCAGGAAGATTTGTATTGTACCAAAAAATTTCCAAACGTGCCGGATTGTACTAGGGCTTTTGAATTGCACAAAAACGGTACAGTTGTACCGCGTCGGCAACGCTGAACACAATTAGTCACATCCCTGAGTTGTTGGGTTTTTTGTTTTATGTTGAAGTGGCGCGTATTCTATTCTTAAGACCTTCATTGTGCCCTTAGTCGGTAAATGATTTGATACCTCTTACAGTGAATGGTCGTTGATTATAGTTTCCTAAAATTATTTTAACTTCAGCTGAATTTTATCGCTGACCTAGTGAGTATCTTTTGAACTAAAATACTCACCTAAATTTTAGGTTGCTTTTCCATATTAAAGTAATTTAATCACCCAAATTTGAAATAATCTATTATGTGTGAATTTAAACTGCTATCTCAATCAGGTATTGATTTACAAGGCAATTATTGATTCCATGCATAAATGCAAAGCCATTAAATGTTAGAACCATTAAGTGATTATTTTTATATTTATGAGAATTTAAGTGAATAAGCTACCAATTAAGTCAGAATATCGTAGAATACGACTAATTGACTTTTTTTTTAGTTAAAGACAATGCTAAAATTGGCACCGTTTTTTGCTTTTCTTTAGCAAGACTGATTGATAACTTCACCGATTGATTGTTTATTCATTGATGGTTTATAGATAAATGATTAAATTTTGATTATTTATGTGTTTAGATTATTCAGTAAAATTGCTGATTAATTAGTTAATTAATTGATTAAGTCGAATGATTCTAGATAAACAAAAAGTATTAATGTTTTAATCACTTTTAGAAGGTTTTGCTTAGAATCTCTAAATATAAATTGGGCCTCTGGCTGATTTTTGGGCATGATATTGTATTAAAATAGCCTCTTATTTTAAATCACAAGGATTCTTTTTTTTTTAGCTCAGTTGCTAAAAGTCAAATACCCCATCCCACACAAATAGCAAAATGTTTATATACTTTGCTTGGTGGGATTTTTGACCACTTGGGATAAATACATTACTTTTTTCTTTTTTTACTGTATTAGTATTTTCAAGCGTCTTTAACTTTGAAGATAAACGGCTGTCGAAAATTCGTCAAACTACACGATTTTATAAATAAGCAAAAAAGGTTAAAAAGGGGCATCTTAGGTGATTGGCTGTTTCCATAGGTGTTTTATGTTTTTTCAAGAAAGGGTTAATAAAATAATTCTTAGTCTGTTTTATAATTGAACAAAAGACACAACGTGCAATGGAAAAACTAAAATATTGAGAACCGACTTGTTCTGTTTTGGTACGAAAAACAAATCTCATGACATGCCTATTGAAGAGACATACCGTGATGCCTATTGGTAAGAAAACAAATCTCATAATGCCTACTGAATGACCATATGGCTTCATTAATTCAAATTGCATTGTGGGACATTTTGGGCTAGATTTAAGACTTACAGTTCATCTGTTTAAATTCGGCACATTAAATCGAAGATTCTAATCGGATCTTCTGTATATTGTTTGGTCCTCGAGAAAGTTTAAAGTTTTTGCTTCTTTTCTTAAATACCTATTTGGAAACCAGAGCTTGTAATCTATTGTAGTCATTTCGAAAGCTCAAAAAAGCCTTTCTTTTGCAAACAACTCCTGAAAAAAAGATTGATTCCTCTTGAAAACCTTCGTTCAATTGGATAATAATAACAACTCAAAATTCGAAAACATCTTTTTTGAATGTTCGTTCTATGCAATTTTGATCATCTAGAATACTGCTTTTTAAAGCGCTCTTGACGCGCAGCAGTATTGAATAATTACCGTACATATTAATGGTAATAAATATCAATGTTAATGGTAATAAATATTAATGCATATTAATGGTAATTAATGTGCATTCAATGGTAATAAATATCCACACACACATTGATACTATGTTTTATGGCGATAACCTAAGACGAAGGGGGATAAAGAAATGAAAAGGTGTTAATGCATGCACCGTATGTTCTTTAGTGTAAGCCGAATTTATCTAGTTGTATATTTTTTTGTTTAGCTTTTTTTGCGTATGCGAAAGTGTGTATTGTTTGTTGTTGTTTTTTTTTTTTTTTTTTTTGACGTGTAAATAGTCACTTGTGTCCTACGTATTATAATAAAATTATGCAATAGCAAGATTTTGTAAGCTTTATTTTTGTATAGGATGATACTCTGTTGCAAAAGTAGAACAGGTAATTTTTAATTGCTCATATAAATAAACTCTAGGCATTAATTTTACAGACGGCTTTACTCAAATCGATTTAGTACATCAAGCTTCTAAACTATCACTGGAATGCTATTTAAAATTATTGAACTCGAATTTCATTGTTCTCAAATTGAAGGTTTTTGATAAATTAAAGAGATTTCTACATTGGAAGAGACCTCTGAAACCTTTTCCACGTCGAGATCACTTAAAATCTCATAATATGATCTAGTACCTTCGTTAGAATACGTAACTTGATTCCAGCTAAAATTTTACTGTATGTATGTACTGCAGGTAAATGTATAAAAGTCTCCTAAATTCTTCTTGAAATCAGCTCTTGGAATCTTCTTGCACCTAAAGAGGCGCTTGAACCCCTGGTCTTAAAACCCTGTACTTTTAAAACTAGTTTAGTTATTTCTGAGACTTCGGGAAATAAACTTCGTTGCTTAGAGTACAAATTTTTTTTTTATGATGCCCACAACTACCAATCATGCATTGGGGACAAACTATAAGTTATCCATTATTGACAATACCGTTTGCCACCTGGAGCACCAGTATCATATATCTAGCGGTGACATTGTCATCGTAGGTGTCCCTTTTGGCCAAATTGCAGTCGTGATGCTTGGGTAAAATTCACTGCAGCTCAATACCTATGATTCTAAATCGAACAAAGGGAGAGGCTAATAAAAAGGATTTTATTGGCCATTCAATAGCCAAAAAGTAGACATCTGTAATTAATTGTTCATATTTTGGAGGAATAACCATCATCTCTCGGCACATACTTGTTCAAGCAATTTTTCAATTCGTAAAAAGCGACTTCTATTTATCTTTAAGAAGGCTTTGCTTCTTTAAAAATATACTGTATTTCAACTTGATAGGAATGCAAAAACAGGCAAAAAATATGAAAAATAAAAATTGTACGAGTGTAATTGTAAAAGGGATTGGGTAGGAAGAAGTCGTACTGGGTATGTTCTTCATAGGGGGAGAGGAGGGAAGGGAAGTAGGATGGGAAGTGTCTGGGAGGAGAAGGTTTACATGTTTAAAACTTTAATCGACCTTACTACATTTTCCTGATAGGTGAAATTTGCATAAATGGACCAAACTACAACGACCAGATCTACAATCAACACTTAAGAATCAACTCTTTCTTAAGAATTCTTAATAAAAAGTCACTTTTGGCAAGGGCAAGGTTCATTTTGACAAGACTGTTTGGTAACCTTTCCTTAACCTGACTAGTAACTTATTTAACTTTAATGCTGCTCTTGGGAGAATTGGATAGGGTCATTTTTTGGAAGGATTAATTACTGATAAGCTATTAATTTCTATTGAGGTGACATCACAATGCTTTAGTCTACAAAATTGAAGCGCTACCCTCAGTCTTGCATTTTACTTCCTGACGGGAAACGACTCTACGTAACAGTGATTTGGGGAAGTTGAAATCATCTTCTGGTAAAGGGGGGTCAGCAGAAATTCGGCATTAATCTCCTTGGAGTTACTGAGTATGTTGACTGGAATTTGTAGAGCGGGGAGTACGATGCGAAGATAAAACATGTGACTTTAAAGGGTTTACCTGCATGCTAAAAGCATCCTTAGAGAAAAAGTCAGAACATAATCAACCTTCATTCCAGTCAGTAGTTTTAATTCCAGCACACTTTTCAGATCCTACATGAAAAGAAGAATTGCATCCTCCACAATTGACTGAATTAGAAAACACTCTTAATCTTGTATTTTAGACAGGCTAATCTTTATGGATGTGAAGCGGTTAACAAACTATATATACTCTGATTTGTCGCAATGTGTTATTAGGAGGAACACTAGATGAAGACTAAAATGAAAAGGACATAATTTTCATCCAAGACTTGGACCCTCAAGGCTTGGGAGTACATTTTTAGGGAAACGAACATATAAAATGAGAATTATATTATGCACCGCTAGCTTAAGATAATTCAGTTTATCCCTTTGAATATTCTTCTAGGCATCTAGAATGTGGTTCGACCTATTTCTAAGCTTAAACTTTTAAAATATCTTGTAATAACTTTTGTACTTCAACGGCTGTAATGAGCCGTTTCTGTGTGAACGTTTCGCGATTTTCCTGTATCCGTTATCCGTGAGACGTTTTGTGTTAAAAAAATAAGAAGAAGAGAATCCTAACACTGTAAACCAATGGCGAAACAGCTAACTAAAAATAATTTAAAAATCCGAAACAGTTTTATAGTTTTTATACCTTATACTAACAGGTTTGACATAAGCTAAGACGTAAGCCATGCTAAGTCTATTTCATCTTCTGAAAACAAATCCCTCGGTATCATAAAAGAACCATCTCCAGCCAAAATCCAAGAGTTTTTTATGAAGTTATATAAAGCACTTGTACGACCACGTCTGGAGGTCGGAATGTCATTGGCAGGCCCTTTTTTCAAAAAAGATAAGAAGTTGCTTGAGGATGTCCGGCGTCGTGCCACTAAGATGGTTAGCAGCATGAATAAATTTCCATACGAAGAAAGACTACGTCGTTTGAAGCTACAGATACTGACATACTGAAGAAAAAAGGGGTGATATGATTTTAACCAAAAACACCCTTTCCGGTCTTTTTGCAGAGCCCTTGCATTCTGGTATTAGAGGATATTCAATGAAGCTCCCCATGCAACATTCCACGAGTAGACATAGAAGTTATTTCTTCAGCCAAAGAGTCAGCAATCTGTGGAATCAATTGTCTGAGGAAACAGTTTCTGCAACTTCAACTGACACTTTCAAGTCCCACCTTGATAAGGAATGGCTCTGCCAGGAGTTCATTTACAATTGGGAAGCTGCAGAGTCCTCCATAAGAGTCTAGATCAACAACCACAGCCTAAACCAAACGAATTTTTTTCGTCATTGGGCATCACACGGATGGAAAATCCTTATATCGCTCAAAACTGCGATTTAAGGTAACAAACGCTGATACCGAAATAGATGGCGTCTTTACAAAAGCGGCTCGACTGTTTTATACTCATCGCTTAACGGTGCTATTCATTTTCCGAAGAAGCTTCTTAGTTTATTTGATTCACACATCAGCTGGAGGCTGGAGGTAAGATCATTTTTTTTTATCCAATTTAATCCTTCTAGTTTTATATTGTTTTTGGCCTGGAAAATATTGGAATATTTGGTGCAAGCTGAAAATACCAAACAATGGAATTATTTATGTTGCTTTTCTAAAAGGAGACCACATTTATGGTGACCAATTATTCCCACTGGGTTGGCTCTAGTGAGAGGTGATTGGGTCTACACTTCCATTGTGTCAAGCTATAGTTAAATAAGTAAAAAAAGGATGCAGCACTAGACTCTTAAAGCCAAACCAGCAGTAGTGATCTCTGTCTAAAGGCCCTTCAGCCAGGAAGTGCAATGGGGGGATGAGGGCCAGCCATCCTGTGCTTTTGCACATCCTTCCTGTTAGTAAAATAGGAGTACTCCCAAAACCTGTCTGTTTTTCCAACATGCCAAAGGAAAGTAGTATTCCCCCAAAAGAGGTCTTTAACCCTAGATTTACAGATATTTGAAACCTTGACAATTTTGATTTAGCATAGGGCATAAGGCTGAAAATACTGCTTGTAGGCCTACCTCATTTTTGAGCAGAATATCAATTTAACAAGGCCTCCCTTTTAGGTAAAATTCTAGTTTAGTGACTTCTTGCTATCTTGGAAAGTGGTTAGGTTAGGAAAATGAAACTTTCAGGGAGGGGTTTACAGGCTAAAGTATTTCCTAGGAAGGTATTTTGAAGTACATACCTCTGCTCTTTCTCCCTCTAGATGGTCCTGAACTTTGATCAGAACCTCCTCCTTCTGCTTGAATGAAGTAGGCTACAACAAACTTGTTTTCAGCTTCACAACCTTGCTCAATCCTAATTTACAAGGTTTAAAAAAAACATTGACATTGCTCTGAATTCTACTCAGAATTCTACTAGTAATAGAAACTTAAGGTAAAATGTTGTTTTGTCAAAATTTTAACAGATGTAGACCTGTCATGTATGTGAATTTCAGGGCTCTCTAGAGGGAGAAGGAGTAGAGTGGGTACTTCAAAATGTACCTTTTGTAAAATTATATCAAACCATATAACTGGCTTTCATATAAAGTGAATACAGCCCACCACTTGATGCCCTTTTTTATGCTATTTAAGAATATAATAATTGCATTCTACCTCAAATTCAGATTTAAGCACTTTTTGAGCTTTTAAAAATGACTTATATATGGGGTGTGAAAAAGGCTAAAAACATTTGTCTCAAACTTTAATGTTATATAATCCACAAGCACTGATTTCCCAACATCAATTTGGATAAATTAATTTTACCAATGTTATGGCGTTTTTTTCTTTGCACTCAAAAAACTTAGTATTATTTTGTCAAAAACAGTGCAGAGAAAACATAGTATTTTTGTCAGAAACAATGGATAACTTGTACTTTAATTGAAAATTTGTCATTTTTAAGAGCTTACTGAGTGCCTAAATTTGAATTTGTGGTAGAAGCAACTATTATATTTGTAAAGAACATAAAAAAGGCATTGGGTGGTATGTTCACTTTATTGGTAAGTTAGTTATATGAACTGTCATAATTTTTGAAAATTCATCAATTTTAAGAGCTAAAAAAGTGCTTAAATATCAATTTAAGGTGGAAACAAATATTATATTCACAAAGAGCATAAAAAAGGGCATCAAGTGGTATATTCACTTTATACAAAAGCCAGTTATGTGGTTTGCTATAAATTTACCTATACTTTAGCCTATATACCCATCCCCAAAAGTTTAATTTTCCTAACCTAACCCCTTTACAAGATAGTAAGAAGTCACTAAACTAGAATTTTACCCCCCTTTATAACAAAAATATAGTCAAAGGTTGTTAGTAGAGAGGATAAGTAGAAGTAGGTGCTTCATATTATATTTCAAAACTAGAATTTTAACAATACATTATCTAATTGTATCATAAGATACCCAGTATTTAGACAGCTAATCACCATAATTCACACTTCAGAGCAAAATATGGTCAAATGTTGGATCTGTTCTGGTCTGTTATTAAGATGGTAATTATTTAAACACTATACATAATGTAAAAAAAGGTCTGTAATTGTTTTTATAGCCCAGTGACACACCCTCCAACTTAGAAAGTGCTAGGATAGATGCTATTGAAGCCTATTAGGTAATAGTGACCACAAATAGGTATGATTACAGGGAGCATTCTTCTGGTTTAAATTAGATATTACAGCATATCATCAGTAGAGTATAGGAGTTAGTGGTGCATGACAAGCAGCACCATTACCCTGGCTCACAAAAAACTTATTATTTTTATTTTATATATAGCCTAGTAATATATTTATCCTTGACATTAGTCTGTCATACATTATAGCTACTGCTAATGAAACTGATTATGTTCTCAGTCAGTAATTTATATCTGTGTGATGGTGTGTAATTTACCATCATGTTATTTAAAATGACTTTAAAAAGTGTATAAATAATAGAAGGAAACATGATATTATTACTAATAAAATCTTAGTGCAGGTTTTATACTCTATTATTTTTTATGGCACTTGGTATCTACCATTTCCCTGATTTGACCATCTGGGGGGGGGGGAATGGTGGATAGTTAAATTGGAAAAAATGAGGTATTTTTAACTTATGAATGGATGATCAGATCTCAATGAAATTTGATATTTAGAAGGATATTGTGTCTCAGCTCTTATTTTAAATATCGACTGGATCTGGTGACATTTGGGGGTGACATCTACATAATTGGAACAGATCTGCTCTTGTTGGTGGGAGGTTTAATTCTGAAAAATTAGAAGAAATGAGGCATTTTTAACTTACAAAGAAGTGATTGGATCTTAATGAAAATTTCATATTCAGAAGGACCTCATAACTCAGATCTCTTATTTAAATCCCAACCAGATCCAGCATCATTGGGGGGGGGGGGAAATCTTGGAAACACTTAAAGCAGAGATTAGGATGAAACTTGGTGGGAAGAATAAAAGCATGTCCAAGATACATGACTGACATAACTGGACCAAATCTGCTCTCTTTGGTAAAGTTGGGGAGGGAGTAATTTGGAAAAATAAAAAAAAATGAGGTATTTGTACATTACAAATGGGTGATCAGATCTTAATGAAATTTGATATTTAGAAGGGTCTTTTGCTTTAGAGCTCTTATTTTAAATCCCGACCGGATCCAGTGACATTGGGGGGTGTTGGAGGGGGAAATTGGAATTATTGGAAAATGTGAAAATTGAGGTATCTTATGAATAGGTGATTGGATCTTAATGAAACTTGATATATAGAAGGATCTTATGTCTCAGATGCTCCATTTTCAATTCAAATTGGATCTGGGGACATAGGGGGTTGGAGGGGGGAAACAGAAATCTTGGAAAACACTTAGAGTGGCAAGATCAGGATGAAACTTGATGAGAAGAATAAGCACAAGTTATAGATACATGATTGGCGTCATTGGAACGGATCTGTTCTCTTTGGAGGATGGGGGATGTTGATTTGAAAAAAAATTAGAAAAATTGAGGTATTTTTAGCTTAAGAATGGGTAACTGAATCTTAATGAAATTTGATATTTAGAAGGAACTCATGTCTCAGAGCTCTTATTTCAAATCCTGACCAGATCTGTTGACATTGGGGGGAGCTGGAGGGAGAAACTGGAAATCTTGGAAAACGCTTAGATTGGAGAAATTGGGATGAAACTTGGTGGGTAGAATAAGCAAATGTCATAGATACGTGATTTACGTATCCATATTGAATCTGCTCTCTTGGGGGTAGTTAGGGGGTGGGGTTCAGTGCTTTGACAAGTTTGGTGCTTCTGGACATGCCAGGACAAAGAAAATTGGTAGGCATTTCAGGGAGCTGTACAAATTGACTTGATAAAGCTGTTTCCCTGATTAGACCATCTGGGGGCTTAAGGGAGAGGAAAAATTAGAAAAATGAGGTATTTTTAACTTACAAGTGGGTGATTGGATCTTAATAAATTTTGATATTTAGAAGGACCTCCTGATTCAGAGCTCTTATTTTAAATTCTGACCAGCATTAAGCCTCTAATTTTCTTTTCAAATCAATCTATTGATTCTTAGAATTTTGCTAGAGCTCATACCATATGAGCTCTTAGCTTTTGTTTCTTCTAGTTGAGATCATTGCAGGTGAGTGGTGCTAGTGGATCAAATCAATCCACTAGCTTTGCTAGTGGATTGATTGGTATATTTGCAAGAAGTAATAAAAAGGAATCAAGTAGTAAATTCATTGTCTCTTGTCAGTATTGATATATATTTATATATATATATATATATATATATATATATATATATATATATATATATATATATATATATATATATATATATATATATATATATATATATATATATATATATATATATATATGTGTGCGCTTTTCTTCCGTTTTGCCAAATACCTCCTACGTTTTCCTCCCTGGTACAGAAACTGTCCTCATTAAAAAGTATCACATAACCGACCCTCATGTTGCAGTTGAAAATTTAATCAAAAGACACAATATTAAAATAGTAGATCACGATTGGTATAATCTCCTTTTACAATAGTTCTGTTTTCGTTTATTCATTTTAGTGCTATTTTGTTTGCCCTTTTATTAGTTGAGTCTCTTTCTAGTTATGTCTCTTCTGATATGTTCTTATATATCTTCTTATATTTATATGTTCGTGCTCCATTTTTTTCATTTCGTATGATTGACGGGTTCTAAAATATATATATATATATATATATATATATATATATATATATATATATATATATATATATATATATATATATATATATATATATATATATAGATATATATATGTATATGTATTTTCATTGGCTCTAGTTTTTAGTAATACCAAGTATTATAGCCAGATTTTTACCATATTAAGGATTTTTTCCTAAATATAAGAATCAGATTTAGATTTAAAAATATTTACAACCTTGTATATCAAGAATTAGAACCTTCTGCCTTCTTTGAGCAGTTTTAAAGGTATTTCTCAAGCTTTTATGTATAAAAAATGATGATAGTAAAATATCATCAAAGTTCTTTGCTTTTGGGAAGGAAGGGGCACTGGGAGGTACTTCAAAATACATTCTCAGTGGGGCATTGAGACTCATCAAGTTTTATTCATAAATCAACTACTCTTCAAGATGCGCAAGAGGTCTGCATCTAGAATTTTACTATTCTTTAATAGTAAGGTGACTTTAAATTGTGTTCTATATTGTCCTGCTGCCTTAATGTCTGGATGTAGACCTGCTCCTAGTCATTAAACTGTATAATAGACCGTTGTTTTATTTATATTAAGGTGTATTATAACCAGAAATCAGAGGAGAATTAAAAAAAGTATACAATTTAATCCTATGGGTGCCAATTTGAGGAGGTGAAAGTGTTCCTGTTAAGTATTTAGTGGTTGATTACCTCTGAAGGAAGAATGCTAAATAAATAAAAGTAGTATAATTAGATTCTTTATTTTATGCTCTTCCCAAATTTCATGGTTTATTTTCTGACAATGCACCCTACCCCTCTGATAGCCTCATATATAGTCCGTATATATATATATATATATATATATATATATATATATATATATATATATATATTTCTCGGCTAATTGAAGGTATGTCTCATGTTTTTTTTTTCATGCTGGCTTTTTGCAGTCTTAACTAGTTGGAATTTACTTTTGTCAGTTAGGTTTCACCATTTTTTAAATTTCATCTGCACCTCAGCAGCATCTTTGACAAAAAAGAACAACAATTGATTTTTAGGTCCAGGCTTATCTTATTACCCTTGAAATTTATGTCTAATGTCAACACATTTGTGCCTTCCTTATTTCAGGAACTACTCATTGTGAATAGTCCCATTTGTTTGAAGGCTAGAGAAATCTCAGGCTTAATCCCAGAATGACAGTATGTCATGTTTGATTCGTGGCCTGTAAACATTTTATTCAACAGAACCTTAGATTTGATTCTGTTTAATTAATCTAAACTGGACATGAGCAGACTGCCACATCTGGTCAGGTATTTTGCATTCCGAAGATTTTTATTTGTTCAAAATATTGTATATGATTTTTCTAATGACTGGGGGCTTATTTGCGGATTATTTTTTCACCCTCGTCCCCTCCACTCCTAACACTACCCTTTTAAATTTGCTAATGAATAACTTTCTATGATTCATTGATGTATGGTAGTGTCCCTATTGTTTACTAAGATATTATTATAGTTAATTTTCTCTTTTTGTATCCTTTCAAATTGCTCTCAGTGCAATTCCATGTACGCTTATCAATTTTTTTGGAATTTAGTTTCTTGGAATTCAAAACTTCAAAACGTGGTTCTTATGTAGTATGATCTATACAGTTGCAACTGAGCCTCAGTATGTTTATGATTGATTTCAACCCAGTTAACAGTATTAGCTTTTTTATAGCATAATAATACAACCATTAAGAACTCTCTGTAACAAGAGGCCAACTCAGCTGTGTATGCTCCTCCTCCACCCTAATTTGTTCAATGCTTCACTATTAGCCCCCCTCATTGAGTTTTAATTTCCTCTTGATCCTTTCTCGTGACTTCATTTGGGGATGACCTTTTTGCTTGGCCTGAGACAGAAGACAAAAATAGCACAATCTTTGAGAATTGTTATTCTCTGATTGTAAAATGAGGTCTTGCATCTTGTTATTCCTTTAAAATGTAAAAGTGGACAATATTTTTTAAATTATTTGACAAATCTTCCTCTACCTTTCAAAGTCCTTGTGTTTCAGAGCCATGCTTGACCATTGTCATTATGTGTGGCTTCCAGCATATTAATCTGGTTTGCAGATATCTTCCCTATTCTTCCAAACTTTTTAAACTGCAAAACCCCCCAGCACATTGGAATTGCAATTACATCTTCAGTACATTCACCCTTTGTACCAATAAAGCTAACTTTACTAGCTTTGCCTCTTCAATTTACTAGCATTGCCTCTTCATCCTCATTTATTTTTAGCCTAGGCAACTCAGTCTTCATACCAGTTATTTCTAAACTTTGTCTTGTACTCTGTATCCTCAAACCCTCTGAAAATTCATTCATTTTGCTAACATTTTATTTAGCACACTCAAATTATCTTCATGGTCCAAGTTTTGGAGTGTTACACTATCCTATTTGATACCCAGTTTCTCCATATCTTTGCTGTGCTCCTTGGGAGCAAGTCCATATGAATAGGGTGAAATCACAACCTTACTTACTCCTGATTCCACACTCAACAAACTAATAACCTCACTTCTTACCATAACTGTAGCAATATTATTCTGTGCATAGTTTAAATAACTTTAATGCACTTATCTATGCAAGGACACTACCATCACTTGAGGTTTCCTGTCAGGTAAATCAAATGTCTGTTCATAATTTATAAAACTGAGGACTAAAGAGGCCTGATTTATCAGACTTCAAAATTGTTGTTCTATGTGCAAATCTGGTCAATACACCCTCTCCCTATAACCACACTGATCTTCACTTAAAACTGAAACCAAAAGTTAGAATATACACAATCTTTTAGTCTAATAAGCTAAATAATGCTAATTAATTTGCTTCCTGCAGAAATAAAACTAATGCCTGTAATTATCACAGTCATTCCTATCACCTTTCCTTTAATTGGTTTTGATTAATGTTTTTTTAAGATCGCTAGGAACTTTCTTTCCTGAAATCATATTTCCATAATTTATGTCTGCTTCACAACCACCATATTTCAAAGACTAATTTGGCATTTGGCTTGATTATTTTTCAATCCTTTTAGCACTGTAAAATAAATCTTCCTTTTCTCCCTAATTGTCATTTCTTATTGCTTTATCATGGTTTAACACATTTTCAAATGTTCTGCTGATCTATCTTCAATATTTTTTCTTACTTCTAATTGAGGCTCTGCTTGTCTCTTGAACTAGGACAAATCCAGAGTGACTACTTTCTCTCAATGTCTTAACAAGCCATACAACATCTTGATGTTATGCCATCTGACTATCTTCCACATTCTTAATTTTTTCCATGACTTCCATTTAGCATCTTCTTAGTCATAATTTTATGCCTTCTCTACTTTCATCTTGTTTTAGGTCTTTCACTCGGGAAGTCCTGTACAAACCCCATCTCTCTACTGCTAAACTCGGTGTTTTTTCTTGTACTTCTAGTTGGATTTCTGATTTCCTCCCCAAGATTTGATCTGTAACTCTTCAAACTACAAAGATATTACTATATGTTTTTTTTTGCTTTTTATGTCAATAATAGTGTACACAGTCACGTTATCAGTGAAACTTCAAATAAACAGTATTTTCTATGAATGAATAAAAAATAAATGAAACCAAAATTGAAAATAATCAAGTCAAGCTTCAAATCAGTCGGTATTATTATGAATATTCAAGTTGAATTTCAAACGTAATTCCAGAAGTATTGTTGTTTGAACTAGTAAAGTTATGCTTCTAGGTATTTGCAGTTGGTGACTGGCGTTTACCCCCCCCCCCCGGTTCCAAATTTGACAATTTTTATTTGAGTTTTTTTTATTCTCTGTAGGGGGAAGGAACGTTGGTATTTGTGTATTATGTCACTCACTCAAGTTTACGCTGTATAAAACTCGAGAACAAACCGGTTTCTTCATTAGTTTCTTTCACCTTAGCGTGAGACAAGTCGTGACTTGTCTGGAAATATATAATTTCGGCTATGTATTTGTACGGGGGGGGGGGGGTAAAGTATTTTGACAGTTTGAAGTCAGAAAACAATTCTTACTTCATAATATGCAGAGTAATTGTACCTAACACATTTTGCATGCACACCTGCTGTACTTTACCCCCCCTCCAATGTGCAAATATATAGCCCAAATTAGTTTACACTCATGTAAATGTCATGCCACGCAAATTAACGGTTCTGTGTTTATTTTAAATTCTTGATCAACCTGCCTAGAAATAAAACTCAAGTAAAATTTCTGAATTTGGAAAGCCTTATTTTCTGGGAGGGGGTAAACGCATAGAGCCTTGCAGTTAATGGCTGTTTGGTAGGCAAATCCTTTAATCATTTGCAGCCCATTTAACTCAAAACTAGTTTTAGAGGGAATAAGACTTTTTTTGTCATAAAATGCTGATGCTACTTTTTGACTACCTCATGTTTTCAAAATGCTGTATGTTGAAAGCATTTATTAGAACGCTTAAAATAATGTTTTCAAGTTAGTAGAACAAGTGGATAGGATGTACATGCCTCAGCTGGATAATATTGAATACTGATAATAGTTTTATGAAACAATTTGATTTCTTACTAAGGGAAGATGTTTCGATAATTGGAGTCCTTCTTTCGACTTAGCTTATAGAACAAGGTGCACAGACTGTTTTTTAATAACCTGTCAATGATGCTGTTCTGCAAAACCTTGAGCAAAATGCAAAAATGTTAACTAAATTTCAGTTTAGACTGTCAAATAGACAGGATAGTTGAAATTGCTCTAATTGTAAAGAAGATATCTACGGATCCCCTCCCCCTTTTTTTTAATTATATATGTACTTGTTTTAGTTTTCTCTCCCTGTATGTTATTGTCCCCTCCTTCCTACTTGGAGGTTAATACTCTGTAATCTGTTATTTTTGCAGCTAAAAGATGGTGAATCATCGAATTGCTAAAGTAGAGTCGAAGACCTATGTTGCCCCCCGCAGGCCTTTTGAAAAAGCTCGTCTTGATCAGGAGCTTAAACTTATTGGCGAGTTTGGTCTGAGAAACAAAAGAGAAGTATGGAGGGTCAAATACACCTTGGCTAAGATTCGTAAGGCTGCCAGAGAGCTTCTTACACTTGATGAGAAAGACCAAAAAAGATTGTTTGAAGGTAATTAAATATTCTTATTTATGATCTGACTATTATCATTGTTTTCAAAGGTTTGTATCCGAAAAGCAGCTTGGTAGACTTATCTTCTGTAAAAAGAAAATAGTTGTTTCAAGAATGATTTTGTAAAATACTCGCCCATAAAAATGAGCCTGTTTATGTTCCCTGCTCAAGTCAAAAGCTTAAGTATGTCTCACAACACAAACTTTACTTGAATACGGAGAATGTGTATTCATCTTTTTTGAATTGATTCTGTGATTTTGTTTTCAATTGCACTGCAGTTCTTATAACTTGACATCTTTGATTTAATTCAATATTATTATCTGTTTTAAAACCCCTTTGTTTCAGTCTTATAAGATTCTGAGCCAAATTTAGATGCTTATTATAATAAACTCTTGGTCATATAGAATCATACTAATAGCTTTACATTGAGGAAAGAGTAGGATTTCTTCTGATGTGGTTGATCCAGTGGATTTGTACCCTCCTGGGGGAGGGGCTGTTAAACATGAAGTTGTAAATGTAAAATCTTGACATAAATAGTTTCGACTTTTTTTTTGTTTTACGTCCTGAAAGGTATTTTCAAAGAAAAAAAACATAATGATCAACTAAAGGTTGGTGGGATAGTGTCAATTTTAGCCACAAACACTATTCACCCATAATAGCTATCAAAATATAACAACAATTTGCACTAAGTTAGTCAATTTCAGTTATTATTGTGTGTCTCTTCAATTGTACATATATATCATTATGCAAAATCCATCTTAATTTTTTATTAACAGTCGCATACAAACAATGAATAAATAAATGATGATGCTGAAGTATAAAAAAGAGAAGTCTAAATTTGCAGAAGGGTAGCTTAGTTCTGTGAGGTGAAGCAGAACACCAGAAAAGCACAATGTGAGGGATGAATAATTCACTCAGTCAAAAAATATTTTAGCATTCTCTTCTATAAAAATTCACATGGATCAGCTGTTACAATCATATCTCCTTAATTCCAAAAACTAGGTTGCAGTTTTAATTTCAAAAAATGCAAAGATTCCCCATATCCTTATGTGAATACGTGATTCACTGGTTGTTTATTAATGATATAACTAACTCAACGATAAAAAAAGAAAAAGATGTGCTACTGAGATTTTTTTAAATGATGCAATTTATCTGACACTTCTTGTCATAAATTATCTTTGATTGAAAATTTTTCACTGACACTTATTTTCAAAGTATATTTTTGTCAATTTGTTTTTGAGTAGACTGAATCTCTATTCGTATCCATAGGTAATGCTCTGCTTCGTCGCTTGGTCCGCATTGGCGTGTTGAGTGAAGATCGCATGAAGCTCGATTACGTTTTGGGTTTGAAAATAGAAGATTTTCTGGAAAGGCGTCTTCAGACACAAGTTTTTAAACTTGGACTTGCCAAATCAATCCATCATGCTCGTGTTCTTATTAGGCAAAGGCATATTCGGTAAGGGTACATTAGTTTAAAGGAAGTATTTTGTGTATTTGTATTAGTTTCACCTTTATAATTATTTTTGCAGAATATTTTTGTTTGTTTCTTATTGAATATTTTTTGGAGGATTATTCATTAAAATAATGGTACAAATTTGAGATGAAGAGGGGCCATTTACGGGGTTTAAAACTGCATTACGAATAACGACAAAGACCACACTGCATACAAAAACAAGAAGCCGTTTAAAATGACTCTTTTCAAAGACAGTAGCTGTAAATTTGAGTAAATATTTTGGCTACATGTTCAACAGCTGTCTTCATCAAGGATAAAAGAAACTAGATGGAAAACATCAAACAATTGAAGGTGTAACCATATTAAGTAAATTTGTCTTAAAGAGCTATAATCTATTTAATAATAGTTATTTTTCTATTCATTGAAGCTTATTCCTCCTATTCTTGGCATGTGGAGTCATTTTGAATGTGGCCCAAAGTTGAGTAAATCTGTTTATGTCTAGGCAAGATTGAGAAATTCATAGTTACTCTAAATAATTGTCGAAAAAAAAATAATTGCTGGCAGAATTGCTGTAAAAGATGTTGACGATGAACTTGTTTGTTTTTCACATCGTAAACGTGTTGATGTTTACATCGTACTTAGTAAAGATCATGTCTTTTCATGTGTTGCGTCGGCTGTAAATAAGCGATTATAAAAAATACACAAATGTTACATAATTGCAATAATGTAATACCTGCGTGGGCAAGAGCGAATGCGTTGTTTACAATGATGTAATGCCTGTGTGGTCAAGAGTGAGTGAGTTTTTTGCAATGATGTAATACCTGCGTGGGCAAGAGCGAGTGCGTTGTTTGCAATGATGTAATGCCTGTGTGGTCAAGAGTGAGTGAGTTTTATGCAATGGTGTAATGCCTGTGTGGGCAAGAGTGAGTGCGTTGTTTGCATTGATGTAATGCCTGTGTGGGCAAGAGTGAGTGCGTTGTTTTAGCACTTTTCCTCTAATCACACATGGCTATAGCAATAGACAGGATTTCGTTGTGGCTTGTGCCTGTGCACAATCCTCATTTCTGTTCTGACTACAGTTTATACAAGAATATAGGTTAGATAATAACTCATTCTTTTTATATTGCCGTTTTCGCTGTGAATTTTACAAATTTTGGGGGAAATAATGCAGAATTAAAATTTATGCTACCTAGCCGTAACAATAATTCAGACGAAATGGTTGTGTTAGCTTACAATACTTCTAGTTTGAATTCAGACTGGGAGATTCCAAGGTTTTGGCATTTTCTGTTTTGCTGTTGCGCAAACTAACTTGCAATATTTTTGTATTTCTGACTTGGTTCTGGAAGTTGGATTACTTGCCTTTTTCATGGAAAGGAAATCGTCTAGGAGGGACTGTGATCTATGGGATCGGTTATAACAGATAATATTTGGTAACTTTTTGTTCTGGCGAAGGCCAACACCTCAGATTAATACCCAGCGTGATTTAATATCATCGTGCTGTAAAGGTCATATTCTAGATTTACAAGTTACTGTAAACACCTTTATTTCTAGTCTTATCCTGAATTTTCCTGTTGTAAGGAGGTTCAAGTTGTATCTTCTCATTTTCATATAATTTTTAATATTTTCATATAATTTTTTCAATCGTGTGTTAGTATTTGCTTTACTCCCTTTTATTATTAGACAGTCATCGTTATATCTAGTGAATAATTGTTGATGTTTTGGTACTTGCAGATAATGGAATTGGCTGTTGTTTTTGTGACCAAAACTTCAAATAGTACAATCTATTCTTTAAGGCCACTTGTTTAGAGCTTGCTCTAAACAACGCCTTTGTCATTAACAAGAATGACTGATTTGAAAGAAAGGTAAAATCTGCTTTGCCTTAGATAACCTGTTCTGCTGGAATTTTTCAATTACATCCGTTGGACAAGTTTGCCTGTCTTGTATGTGCAGAACGTTGCTTGTTGCTCCATCAATCTACAATTGACGCCCTGTGGTTGAAATTAAATATATAAAAAAAAAAACAGAAATTCGTTAGGAGGACGATAAAAATTCACGTTAAAGAATTAATTTAATATTCATTGATTCCGATGAAGCAAGCCGCTCCCTAAGCTATTTTAGTTTCATTTACATAAAGTGTTACATAAGCGAAGCATATTGTTTATCATTGAAATTTTTTTTACCAGGATTGAATTGTCTAGAGAATAAATCCGTTAGGAGGGATTTTTCCGCAGGTATAGTCAAATTTTCTGGCATTATTTAAAAAAGCTCAGAAATCAAATAAAAAGGCAAGTTTTTTCAACTAAAAGTAAGGAGCAACATTAAAACTTGAAACGAACAGATATTAATATGTATATTAGGGAGTTGCTCCTTCTCAACACATCGTTCTTTGTACTAGAGTTTTTTAGTTCTGTTAAATAAACCTTCTTATTGTTCTAATTAGACGAACGTAGTATTTCAGGAGTCGTTCCTAAAGAATTGGGACAGAATTAAAACTTTAGCGTAAAGAGGAAGATGCTGAGGACAAGTAACCCTCCTCATATACGTAATAATTTTTGTTCGTTTTTAAGTTGGCTCCTTACTTTCAGCTGAAATTTTTTTTTATATATTTAATTTCGGATCTTTTTTTTTAATAATGCCAGGAAATCCGACTACAACTCCGGAAAAATCCCTGCTCCTCACGGATCTATTTTCTAGACAATTCAATCTTGGCGAAAATTTACCCAGGATAATTACCCTTAGCATCTCCACGCGTAAAATTGAGTTGGCACAGAGAAAGCAAGATAGAAGAAAAATTTCGTGTAGGAATTCTTGCAAATTCCCACAGTTTAAAATTTCCTCGGGAAGATTTGCCCCTGGAAACTTTGGAGATTTGCCTTCTTGGAAAATCCTACCAGCAGAAAATTCCCCCTTCCCTTGCCGAGAAATGTATGCATACTTCCCAAATAACAAATACTATGCATAAACAATGGGAAAATTTTGTAACTTAAAAGACCTTTCCCCAGGGGCTCTTGGGGAGAAGGTTCATAATATCTCCAAAGGCATAGTTAATCAGCCTTTCAACTATGCTGAACATCTGGCTATCTTAAAATTTGATCGGACAAATTTGAGAAAAAAAGGGGTCGTTACCTTCTGATTTTCAGTACCATAGTTTTATCAATTGTTTCTCAAAGGGATATTACGTGGCCGTACAAAATCCTACTTTAGGACTGATAGAAAACCCTACTCGTAAGGAAAAAAAAGAAGTGGCAACACTATATTTATCAATAACTTAGAAAAGAATTGCGTCAATTGCATAAATTTCTTCGAAGGCTATGATCTTTCATAGTGATAGTACTAGAACTTTATTCTTTTTGAAAAGGTGTAGACCAAAAATATTCCCAAGAATCAAGAGGGGTTATGTCTGGTTCTACCTCCCCCTCCTTCCA
Organism: Artemia franciscana; assembly: GCF_032884065.1. Classification (NCBI taxonomy): domain Eukaryota; kingdom Metazoa; phylum Arthropoda; class Branchiopoda; order Anostraca; family Artemiidae; genus Artemia; species Artemia franciscana. The sequence goes on along the minus strand of NC_088882.1, from coordinate 18,181,733 downwards.
CAAAACTTGTTCTTTTTTTGTCATAAGGTTCAATGAAAGTTAGAACATTTAGGCATTAAAATGCACTCTGATACGCCAGGTCTTCATATTTTTGCATTAACAATAGCTAAAAATATAGCAAATAAATTCCAGAAGTATTAATTCTTCAATACCCGAGTCAGTGTGAAATCCAATCCATGCAAATTTAGTTATTGTACAAGTAAGATAACAAGGCTCGGGGTCATGGGCGTACATAGCTTCTTGTATGGGGGGGGGGGTGAGCTGAAGTTATATTGGCAGTTCAAAAAACCTTAAATTGCCAGCAAGTTATATCATACCATAAAATCTTTATTAATAAATAATCACAAAAAAATAATAAATCAACAATAAGCTTCAGTACTTATCTTCTTGGATTAGAGTCAAATCTTTTCAAGACATGCATAATTGCTCCTTGTTTGACTTTTATTCTGTCATTCCAGCTGTTTATTTCCAACTTTTTCAACCACCTACCTTTTATCAACTGTTTTTTAGCCATCTACCCTTTTTGAGCTGCTTTTTCAGCCATATCTAATGTAAATTTGAAGTTCGGGGGGTAGCAGCCCCACTTCTGTACGCCCATGCTCCAGGCTCGAGCAAACCGGTTTAATTGTGACACTAATGAACCTTGGTTATAAATTAGGCAAATATAACGACAACTGAGGGCGAACGAGTTTTATGTCAGAGTAACATGGGTTTAACATCAGTCTGGCAGTGTCCAAATTTTGTTTTAGTGAGTTTTTGGCTTTGAAGGGCTGTGTCTTAATTTTGTTGTCTGGTCTGCAATGAAACGAAATCGAATCTTCTGGAACAGTATTAACAAAGCACAACAAAATAGTTCAAAGTGTATTCTTCTAAGTTCCTCTCAAACATTGCAATCTTCTGGGTTTATTGGAGAAAATGATTTGAGGCATTAGAGTGGTCTTAGAACTCTCGTTTAAGTGATCTCCATACATCATTTCTTTAGCGAATGGAAAATACTCAATGAATGAAAAAACAACAAATATGTTTTAGAAAAAAAAATTTCTTCTAGAGTCCACTATGGATATTTCTGATTCCCATTAATACATCTTATTCATAGTTGTATAATGCTAATCACCAATGCTTGATTTTATATTGGTATCAATTAATTTAGAGTTTTATTCTTTAAAATTTAGTTTTACAGAGGTCAAGGCTGAGAAGGTTACCCGGGATACCCATGCCTATTCCATCTACAAGAAGCCTTTAATATATCGTTGGCCTCCTAGTGCAATTTTACTGGTGTTTAGAATCCATGTAGAATGATCTGTTTTCTTACGCTAACACTAAAATACTTCATTGAAAAAAGAAATGTTCAATGTTTACGTAATATTCTTTCTAGCTATATATTTGAGTACATTCTATTCGTGTTGTAGGATTCATCCATAATGTATTCGATCAATGAATTTATTCATACTAAACAAATCTATTTTACAAACACAACTAATGATTACTCGCCTTAAAAGACTCAACTTATTGGGGGCTTGTTAGATTTTTTTTTTTATTAAGAATATGGAATTCATGTAGCTGGCCAAAGTGTAAAGATTTATCAGACTCAAATTTGTTTTTTGATGCCGATAGATATTGACAAACGATAAATGATCGCTAAAAATGGTACGTGTAATTTAACCGTTTTGCAACTTATCCAAATTTAACTTAACTTTCTTGCAACTCAACCCTGTTTAACTCACTCTAATTTAAATCAGGCACTGTTTGACTTAAGGCCAACGCTAAGAATAAGTCAGAACTAATACCGATTAGAAGCTGAAAATTTGCTTCAAGTGTTTTTGGTTTTATTGGAAACTGCAAGGGTATGGATTTGCAAAGGGGCAAATGAAAAATGATTTTATACCCAGCTCTCTGAGCTCTTTCAGTTTGATTGTTGGAGTGATGTAAAAGTGTTTTGTTTGGGTTATTCCATATAGGATCGACGAGGAAATGACACCTACCGTAATGGGCTGGGGGATATATCCGAGGACCTTTGCTGGTTACCCATTTCTGTGCCCCACGATGTTCCAGCGACCCGCTAGGGCTGGTGAAAAAAAAAGAAGGCATGTTCGGGATTCAAGCGCTTTTTTATAATTCCCCATTGATTTTAGTGTTGAAATGAAAATAGATAGCTTCTAGCACTAACGAATCAGCTTTGTGGTTGAAGGATTTTTTTTAATTTGGTAGTTTTTTTAAACCTTTTTTGTGTTCTCCTTTCAACTGTGTCTGGGAGGGGGAGTATTAAAGAGGGATATTTTTAAACAGCATTTTGGGGGTCTTTGATCATGTATGTTTCAGTGGTAGATCTTTTATGGCTTTAAGCCTTTACACTCCAGAAATGACACTGAAGTCCCATTTTGGTACCTTAAGTCATTTTGTGATGGTGTAGTCATGACAAAACGCGTAAATATAAATATTAGCTTTCAGATTACCTTAAGCAACTCTCTGGGATGTTCTACTGGAGAAATAAAGCAGAAAAGGGTGATTTACCAGCGTTTCCTTGCAATTCTTTGCATGGGGGTTCAGTTGCACCTAAGGTCAGATGTGCGAGGGCTCAGTTGCAATTGAACCGCTGAAAATAGTGTCACGGTAGATCAAATTTAGGTTTAGTCACAACGACCGTCAGTGAAAAAAGGCGAGTTGTGGCTATCTCCATAAACGTAATATAACCGAATTTATGAAACTGTAATCTTTCGCGCGAATCGTCCTTGGGTTGTTACGCATCTCTTCCAGAAAATTATGTTAGAAGATTAAATAAATGTTTTAAGCTTTTGTCAGTATTGTTCTTAAAAGGTTTTTTCTCAATCGTTTTTATTTTATACTAAAACCCCAATTTTCATGTTTCTTTTTCCCTCGTTTCAGGTTTTTAAAATATTTATGTTAATTTGTAAGATAACATTGAAAGATGAAATAACAAAGCTTACACGCGAAAATTTGCAATGTTCTCAGTAAATGTATATCACGTAGAACTGGTTTGTGCAGATACTTTTTTATTTGATTTGCGGGTAAAACGTTGCAAGCAATAATATGTGTCTTGATGTTTTGCTAAACAAAATAAAGGGTATTTTTTAACAACTGTTCTCTGGACAAACTTTAAAATATTTGGTGGTAAGTAGTTGAACTATGTCAATGGATATTTTACGATTAGATATGAGATCATTTCTGGAAGTTTCATTTGCTTGGTCTCTTCTACTTTAAATTGTGAGCAAAAGTTGTCCTCAAAGTGTTTTTTTTTTAGGTCTCTAGTTTTGACCTGAGTTTTAACAGGTTACATTTCGTATTATCTAGATGATAAAAAAATAGACTTAAATCGTTAAATTGTTTCAAAATAGGCTTAAATCGTTAAGGGTCAAGAAAGCTCTATGGATCATTAGACCTACAAAAATTGCTTTTGTTTGTCCCTGAGCGCCTTCAAGTCTCTCGGCTGGTTTTCTTGGTATGCAAGTTCGTGCGCTTTTTCATTCGTATGCAAGTCAAATATTTCTTATTTTTCAAAATATTTCATGTCAAAATATCACCACAAATATTTCTTAGGGGAGAAATTTGAAATGCAGTTTTCATCTCCTGGAGGGTACTGTAAATTTTAAGAGTTTTTAGGGGGGCTTTTTGATATAGACTTATGCTGTATTTTTTCATTTTTATTTATAGTGTAAGAAAGCAGTTAGTTAACATCCCTAGCTACGTTGTTCGGCTCGATAGCCAGAAACATATCGATTTCTCTCTCCGATCACCATTCGGTGGAGGACGCCCTGGCCGTGTCAAGAGGAAGAACGCTAAGAAGGGTACTGCTGGTGCTGCTGCTGAGGAAGATGAAGAATAAACGTTTTAAGCTGTGATTTTGAATAAAGGTTACAGTTTAAAATTTAGCTTTGATGTTTGATCGTGCTTATTGCTAATAAAAGGTATCAGTATAGGATTTTTTGACACAGTAAACTTTTAACAATGTAAATTATAAGCTATACCCTTTCTTATGTTAAATTATCCCAGTTACACCATGAAATTTAAGGGGTTTTGTTATATAGCATCCAGCCCATAAAACAAAACTTAAAATTATGACCATAATGATTCTAAGGTTTTGTGTAAGATTTGAAGAATCTTACCTGTCAAAAACATCAAACACAAAATATAAATGACAAAATTATATTATTTTTTTTGCAATTTCAGGATTCATCTTAATTTATATTAAAACAGGAAGTTTTAGCTTTGTTGAAACGACTATATTGACAGAAGTAAAATTTGAAGTAATTGCCCAATAGGATACAGGAGTTCCAGGGGAATTATCTTAGAAGGATTCTGATGAATTATCGGCTCGAGTTTGCCCCTCTTTCAAATACAAGTTATATGTATTACAGGGAAGATATACGAATCCCCTCTTGACCCTTAACATATACTATACACTTCGTAAAACTTCAGGTTTTTTCTTCGTAAGAATTAGTGAAGAACGAACTACGTTGTCACAGGTGTCAGCCAAACCACACATTAAGTTATTTTCGTAAAACGTCAAGGCGTTATATTTTCACAATACAACTATTAGCTGTTCTCTCTTCAGCTCTATTGGCCCTTTTGACTGGAAGAAAGACTGAAGACATCTGCTTTCGTTTGAACATCACGACGTTTAAACAAAATGCCACACTAGCAGTGGAGAAGAGGGCACATAAGGGCTACCCATGCAATAAAAGTGATTTTCCTTATTGTTTAAGTCGGGAGCTGTAAGTTCCGGCGTAGGGTTTTCGGTCATGTCGATTCCAATTGTGTACTTTTTTTTTTTGATCCGACGCCATTTGCAGGGGTTTCAAGAAGTTTTTTTTTTACTTCTAATTATTTAGTGTTCAAAAACTTCTATTAAGAGATATCGTGATAATATAAATATGCGAAAAAAAGATCAAAGCATTTAAAAAGGGTTGTATAAATCCTTGTAGTGAATTTATCCTGAAGCTACCCATCGACTGCGTTCGGTTTCAGCATTAAAATTTTCAAAAATATTTTGAAACTTCTGGAGCTGGGGAAAATCTACCATAAGCTCTAAACTACTTTCAGGCCAATTTGTTATGTCGTTGGAAATCAAGCATACGATCTGGGAATATGCGAGAAAATTGATACCGTACAAACTATTATGGTCAGACGTTCTAGGTGAAAAGTAAAATAAAGAGGATAGAAATGACGACCAGGCACGTGTGCAGGTAGAGGCTTCGTAACTGAGCCTCCTATAAATGTCATAATTAAAAATGGATGTTAAATGTGTTTGTAGCCTTAGTTATGGGCACTCAAGTAAATTCTTTCGTAGGTGCTTGTTAATACTGTCAAAAATGAGTCAAATTACAAATTTATTTTAGTGCAATAAAAGCATATCTCACATTCAGAACTACTACAGGAAATTTGCAGTGCCCAGATTTGTTTGTTCTGCTTAGGGCTTGGCTGAACGGAAAGCAGGTCATCTTTGTCTGGGGTGGGAGGATGTCATAAATAAAGATTTAAAGGAGATGGGAACTTCCTGGGAGGATGTAAAGAGGGAGGTCTTGAATAGATTGGGTAGGAGGAGGAGCGTGCGTAGCTGTGTTGACCTCAAGCGGCTTGGTGCTGCGATGAGTATTATTATTAGTAGTAGTTTCATTGAGTCGTGACTACTAACCAGTTGATAACGTATCAATTAATGCAAACATCTTAGAAGCAACTTGAATTCGACGGTATTAGTTGGCAAGTGAACAAACTGATTTAAAGAATTTCTGATTAGCTATTGTATAAAAACAGAATTATTTAACTAGGTAAATATTCTTTTTACCTTCTGTTCAATTTCGTGTGTAATTTTGGTGCATGGCTCCTGCATAAATTATTTTTGTTATTTATGTAAATTTGGTTGTTTTTTTTTATACACGACAAATACCTCCTGATCAGTTTATTGGAAGTCGAAAATTGTTGAATTCTAATCCGCTTATTATTGCATATGCGAAATACCATGTGAAAATAAATAATAGTAATTGAATAATAAAAACAACTTTCCTAAGCTCTGTGGAAAGGTTTTGCACTTCCATTGGCGAATTAGCTTTTTGCTGTCCATAGAATGCTGCCTGAAAACATGTCTGTAGAATATTAACATTAGAGACGGTTAGGCTAGGTCACGTATTTAATATAAAGAGTTGTGGGCTTCCTGCTTTCCATAATTCTCTGTTGTAGTTTCCGTAATTTTGTAAATAAAGAATTATAGTTTCATCATATTTTGGTTTATTTCATTATGATAAATTTAACTTCTTAGTGTGGTCACCATAACACATAAATACTAAATAGTCCCCTAATTCTCGATTTAGTTACTGTTCTCAAGAAGAATCGTATAGCGTCGGGATATTGAGCTGGAAAATTCTAATTGAATGTAGTCTAATATTATTGTCAAATATCAGAGATTAATAGATGGTGATTCTTAATAGAGCACAAAGAGTCAAGATGGATGTCAAAACCATTCCAGAATTTGTGGGATGGTTTACTAAAAGACAGGAGAATAGGGTCGATTTTTGCAGGAAAGACAGCTGGATGAAATTTTTACGTCCACATGAGGCTGTGTTTTCGCTTTGAGTAGTACGATGAAGTATATTGAAGTTCAACTCCAATTGTTATGAAAATAGGCCCTGGGCGAATTATTTTTCAAAAAATTGTGCCATATATCTTCCCTGTTTGAAGGCTGACTCGCTATAGCAAGGCCTGGCTCTCAGTAGGTTCGGTGGATGTTCGTCGCTGAAACAAACCAAGGAAAATAATTAAGATTTAAAAACTAAAATGGATTGATAAAATGAATAAATAATTAAAAGCTCACAATCGTGCTTAGATTACAGAGTTGAATTATTGAAATGCCTAAAATACCTCGAGAACAATTCAATAATTGTTACAGACTAAATTGGGTTAGTACAGTTTCTTGCCCTCATTAGTCAACTTGTTATAGAAGGAAGTTCTTAACCATTTCTATTATTTTTTATTATTGTGTCTAAATTTCTGAGCATTGAGCAGTCTGGTAATCAAAATTTGTGGGCAAGTCAAAAGAGAGGATGGTGAGAATATACATTCCCTTCCGTGTACAAGCTTCTCAGGTAAGAAAACTAAGTTGTTTGTGGTATTTAGTTCCTAGCCGATTATTTTATTTTATACAGCACATAACTCTTTGGCAGTTTCCTAAGAATCATAAGGATTTGTCACTGTTCTCACAGCAGAAAATACACCTTTAAAAAAGAAGTTTTTATAAGTGTGGGATTAAATCGAGCAGCCTACAAGTCAAGAAAACTTACTTGGGTTGATAAATTTCATGAATCTTTGTTTGCTAATCTATCAGAAGCACGTTGACTCTTCCCAAAGTTCATTACATTTTAAGTGTTCAAACAGTTTGTGATATCAGAATGTAAATAAGGAGCGACTCAGCTGAATAGTAACCAAAACTCTAAAAAACGAAATTTTGATATCAGTAGATAAATTTTAAAAAAATGGCTTATTATTTTGATTCCAAATATATAAGATTCGTCAAGATTAGTATTACTCATCAAAAGCTATGAAGCTGAGAAAATTTGCCTCATTTTCAGAAGAGGGGGGAAACATCCTTTAAAATTCAAAGAAACTTCATGTAACTATCAGATAACCCAGATGTAGAAGTTTCAAACTTTTATACACAAAAATGTGCAATTTTAGTTATTTTTGCCAGATGAAAGATCGGAGATGTGTGTTTATTTGTTTGATCTTTGTTGTTGTTGTTTTTTTTCAGTGGTGATTGCATCGAAGCAAAGGCCATCGAAGATCCCGGGAGGCTGCATTCGAACGAAGATTAAAAGTTATATTGCCCTTTTTAAGTGACCAAAAGATTGGAGGGCAGCTAGCCCCCTCCCATGCCTCGATTTCTCCCAAATATCGTTCGATCAGAATTTTGATAGCCAATTTGTTCAGCATAGTTGAAAGATCCGATAACTGTGCCATTAAGGGTAAGATGGCCCACCACAGCCTTTGCGGAAAGGGCTGTTATGTATGAAATTTGTCCTTTTTTTGCGTGTAGTATTTGTTATTGGGAAGTATACATAAATTTTTGGGGGGTTTGGGGAATTTATGAAGTATTCTTAGGAGTGAAATACCCATCCAAAAGTTTAGGAGGGGGACTGGAGGATTTTTTTGACAATTCTTTTTGGTCATGCTTTCAGTATAATGCTGGCAAAATCAATAATTTTTGGCATAATCTTAGCCCGTTCATAACAAGATTTAACTAGTGCCGAGATTTAGCTAACACTAAGTTATGCTAATTAGAATTCTTCAATCAATCAGAAAATTCTATTAATAATCTTAATGGCTTTAAAAGCTTTAGCTAAATCTCAGTATTAGTAAAATTTAATTTTGAAAGAAGCTTTGCAGCTCTTTGCGCTTTGTCTAATGATTACTAACATGCTCCTTATGTTTTCCTCGAAATAGACTCTCTTTATTGAGACAGGTGTATTCACATATACAGTTTTATATTTCATGGAGCATGCGAGAAGATTCTTGCAGTTTTCTGCTATTTATTCTATTCCTTCAATCTAAATATATGGTGAGAATCTTGACTAACGGTGGAGTTTTATCACGGAGCTTTGCAGAAGCTGATCTCTATTATTATTTTTTTTAAACCGTTAACTTGATATTTTCCAAAACAATTTGAATATTTTGAAAATTTACATTAATCTAAGCTTTGCTCTGAATTCGGAAAAAATGTCCAATCATACATAATTCAACAATGTGCTCACCACTCTTCAAAAAATGACTAAATTTCTCTCAGTAATGTTCATTATAATTGCAATACATGATCAATTGGAATTTTGCAAGTTTTTTTTAAATTCAATTCCACAACCATTTATGCTTTCATGGAAATATGCCTTCTTGAAATACCGAGAATTTGCAAAATTGTGAGTGAGCTCGGATTTTGAATTTTAGTTGACACAGACTCAACTCCAAGCCTTTTACCTTATTTAGTCACACTAAATTTTGCCATTTACCTTCGAGCCCTAGCTAACTCTTCGTAATTCCAGGCACTGAGTAAAGTCAGCACGTAGTCAAGGTTATTGGTAATTTTACTTAGAAAGATTAGAAATTCTTGACAAAGCTTGTTTTAGGGTATTTGAAAAGGACTCCATTGGACTTCTTCAGACAATTTTCAATGTTATTATAGTAAATTAAAAGGATACAGTGTCAAATAGTGATATCTAATCTCTCAGACAACGGCCATGTTTTTAATTTTAAACCTACGACATTCAGACCTCGCCATGCCTACAATCAGAAGTGGTTGAGCAGGCTTTGCTAGAGTATTCAGTGCTCGGGTACAATCTCGCTTTTTGCATTCTCTCCGACTATCACAATATAAGTAAGGCATAGTGTTAGTAAAAATAAAACCTCAGTTGTGGCAGCACTTCAGAGGCTGCGCATGGGGATATCCGTCCCCCTCCTCCCGAAATAGGACAAGTTGACAAGACTGTAATAAATCATTGTTACCGTCAGATAGCATAGATGGCGATTATTGGCATAGTATTTAAGTACAATATTCATTGACAGTATAAACAAATAATTACTAATGTTCAAGGTTGGTAGTAGCATTGAACTGTTATTTTTTCACGACCTTTATATGACGAGTTGACCATTCTTTAGAAGGAAAAAATGAAAATCGTAGTAAATGAGCTAATTTTGAACTCATTCACAATGTTCAAATTGGCCAAGCTAGGCCTAAATCAAACAGTAATAAAGATTGGCATTAGTTTAGTATTCTATATTCACAATTATTTCCAAATATACTAGGTATTACCATGAAAGGTATTAAGGGGGGAGGGTGAAATTGCTGCAGCAACATCTATGACATAAGGAAGAGTTTGAATAGGCAGAGGGATAGGATAGGCACTGTTCTTTCATTATACCTACCCTGCCTAGCAAGCTTGTTAAAGCATGCCAAATCAAGCAATAAAACTTCAAACAAGCTTGGTTCAAGCTGCCTGCTATCTGTTGCAAGCTTAAATCAATGCTTGAAACAAACATGCCAACAGCACAGCAAATCCTTGATAGAAGCTGGTATTTTATATAAAAAACATTCTTGGCATAAGCATGCAAGACTAGTCATTGTAATTTGAAAATAGGTAAAATTCTAGTTTAGCTATTTTTTGCTATCTTGGAAAGGGGTTAGGTTAATAAAATGAAATTTTCAGTCAGTAGGGCCAAAAACACACATTAGGAAGGTATTGGCAAGCTCCTATGCTAACCCAATTCTGATTTCTAACTTTTAGAAATTTGCCTACTTGACAGGTTTACCTATTGAAATCTTGACAAAAGATTTTATCTTGATTGTCAGTTATTGGTATCTTTTTCTCTGGTTTAAGTTCTTAAAATAAAACTCATTATTTGAGTAGGATTTTGAGCCATATTAATAGTTTTTTTTTTCTAAATTTGGTGAATGTATTTTTAGATCTATAAAACCTCATAAATTAGGATTAAGCAAAGCTGTGAAGCTAAAAACATATTAGTGGTACTTTATCTAAGCAGATGATCTATTTTTCAAGGTTTCACTTTTATAACACAAATATTTTCAAAGATCACCAAAGGCCAGGGCCCTCTACAGAGAGAAGGAGTAGAGGTAGGTACTTCAAAACACCTTCCCAGGAAATACTTTAGTCTGTAGGTACGTCCCTGAAAGTTTCATTTTCCTAACCTCTTTCCAAGATAGCACAAAGTAGCTAAACCAGAATTTTACCTGAAAATATATTTGAGCCAAAATTTATGCATGTCAGATTCCCAGCTCAAGCTTGTTTCAAGCCTGCAACTTTGAGAGTATACCCGAAACTACTGTAAATCACATTGACCAGCAGGTAAATCCTGTGTTGTTGCTGGTGAGTGATAGCAATGATTCAAATTGACAGCCCACTTTGTTTTCCATGGTTGCTTCAGCCAGTCATAATCAACTCCATATTTGAATGCATTGATGGTCAGGGTTATTACCATATAATCATTTAATGAATTCCATTTTGACACAATTCTATTTTTTTTTCATTCTCTATTCTCTATTTTTTTTTTATCAATTTTTATTCTCTGTTTTTTTTTTCAATTCTCTTTAAGAGAAGTGTTTTGCTGTATCTGCATTCTCTTCCAGAACAGCTTTAATGAGTAGCCTCTAGCCTTTTGCTGGGTGTCTAGTAAAATATAGATGGAGAGTGTTTGCTGGTTAATAACTTCTTAGTCATGACCAGGGGAGTAGCTCCAGTATTTTTATGGGGGGGGGGGGCAAGAGGGCTTCATATCTGAATAGTAAAGGGGCATGGGCTATACAATAGTTATTTCCTCCAAATTATTGGGGGGTGTAACCCCCCTCCAAAACAACACCCCTGGTAATGACCATGTCTGTTCTTCATCTTCTGTAAAATTAGTGAAGGTAGCCTAAATTTTCTTATTCTTGTAGGATAACCTGGACTTTTGCACCCTTCTATACATTTTTTTGCCTTTCATTATCTTAAATTATAGCTTGGAGCAATCTAAGGATTTCTCCTTGCAGAGCTCCAGAAATGATGATTTGAGTTGTATTCAGGATTCTTTAGTGATCAGTTGTACTGTGCTGATCCATAGCTTCCCAGTTGAGTTTATACTCCCTAGAGGACCACTCTGCACCAAGTCTTTGTTTGAAGATGTCTGTAGATTCAGCAATAACAGTTTCTTTAAGAGTTTTCTTGAACTGTTGTTGATTCTTGAGGAAAAAAATTGAGTGCAGACTCTGGATAGAGTAAGCTGCTTAACAAGTTTCAACTGATGACCTCTAGTTCTTGAGTTAGGACACTGATGCTGGGAGTGTATTAGCCCTCATTAACTTATAGGTTAAAATAACATCACCTCTGTTTCTTTTGTATACAAGAGTTGGATGTTTCAGCTTTGCTAGTCTTGAAGGTTATGAAAGTTTCCACATGCCAGATATCACTTTGGTTGCACATCTTCCAACACTTTTATGTCCATTTGTTGAATAGACTCAAATGCAGTTACACCATCCCTATTGATAGGGGAGGCAAGAGTCATTCTATATTCTATGATAGGCCAAACTATGACTTTGTACAACTTTTTATTAACCCTAGTCTTTGTGATGTTTTACCAACATTCATTCTTGTATAGGATATGAATTTCAACTTGTTACCTATAATAATCCCAAGATCTCTATCTTCGTTTGCATCTGAAATAGGTTGAGATTGTGCATTATTTGAACCTATAATGTATACATGACCAGAGTTACTTTTCTCAAAATGGATAGCTCTTTACTTTTTGATGTTTTAGGTACCAACCCTCTATCCATACAGAGAAAGAGTTAATATCAGCTTGTATTGTAGTGTCTGCATTTACTGGGCCAATTATTTTAGAGTCTTCAGCATAAAGGCTCAGTTTATTTAGGACTACATGTGGGGCATCATTAATATAGATATTTGACAATGTTGGCCCAAGCACAGTACCTTGTGGAACTCCATTGATGACTTGCACTTTCAGAAAAGAAAGATTGGCCTCCATCACCAGGAACCTTGATTTCTTGCTTCCTGTTTGTCAAGAAGGCCATTATCCAGCTGGTTGCAACTAAATTAATACCAATAGCATGCAGTTTTATACTTGAAGTAAACTTGCTAATAGTAAGGCTAATTCTTGGTTTGCCTTGATATTGGCCAGCAGGCTGATATCAAGTCAAATTGTTGGACAGTCGTGGTTTCTTTATAATGTCTACTTGCATTTATATGCTGCCTCATTGATACGAATTTGAATCAACATTTTAATTTGTTGCTGAAATTCTTTATCTTACAGTTTTCAGTTAATTCACAAAAGTAGAATTCTTTGCAAACAATTTTTGTTAGGGTGGCAGGAACACTGTAAAATTAGGGTGCTAAATTGAATATTATTACTACTACTACTACTAATAACTCACTGCAGCACCAAGCCGCCTGAGGCCAACACAGCTACGCACGCTCCTCCTCCAACCTAATCTATTTAAAGCCTCCCTCTTTACACCCTCCCAGGAAGTTCCCATTTCCTTTAAATCCTTATTTATGACATCCTCCCAACCCAGACAAGGACGACCTGCTTTCCGTGTAGCCCCAGACGGTTGGCCAAAAATGACAATCTTCGGTAATCTGTCATCCTTCATCCCTAGAACGTGGCCTAGCCATCTCAACCTTTCTTTCATTATAGCCCCAGAAAGCGGGATTGAACCACACTTTTCGTACAACCTACTGTTTGAAATACGGTCAGTCAGCCGGGTACCCAGAACAGTCTGTAGGCAATTTCTCTGGAAAACATCTAGTAAATTTTCATCTGCTTTTTGGAGTGTCCATGCTTCAGAGCCATATTTGACCACTGTCATCACTGTAGCTTCCAATATTCTAATCTTGGTTTGTAGGCTTATCTTTCTATTCTTCCAAACTTTTTTTAACTGTGAAAAAACACCCTGAGCTTTAGCTATTCTACTTTTAACATCTTCACTGCTCCCACCATCTTTACTAATAATACTACCAAGGTAACTGAAGCTCCCAACCTGATCAATCTTTTCGTTACCTAAGGTCACCTGTTCATCTTCACTTATTCCTAACCTTAGTGACCTAGTCTTCTTAACATTAATTTTCAAGCCTATTTTAGCACCCTGAACTCGTAAAACCTCTAAAAATTCATTCATTTTGCTCACACTTTCATCTAATATGCTTAAATCATCAGCATAATCTAAGTCCAGGAGCGTTCTTCCTCCCCATTTGATTCCATGGTCTCCAATTGCCTTTCCTGTGCTCCTTAAGACGAAGTCCATCAAAATGATCCATATAAAGGGGGATAGAACACAACCCTGCTTAACTCCTGATTTAATACAAAACCAGTTGCTAACCTCATTTCCTACCTTAACCGCAGCAGTATTATTCTCGTACATAGCGCAAATCACTTTAATGTATTTTTCTGGTATACCATATAACGATAAGACCTTTGTTAACGCTGTTCTATCAACAGAATCGAAAGCTTGCTCATAATCGATAAAACTAAGGACCAAAGGTGTTTGACAACGAAGGGACTTCTCAATTATTAACCTAAGAGTGAAAACATGGTCGACACATCCTCTACCTTTTCTAAAACCGCATTGTTCTTCCCTTAAAACTTTGTCTACAGCATGTCTCGGTCTAAAAAGTATCATATTACTCAGTAATTTGCTACCTACAGAGACCAGACTAATGCCTCGATAATTCCGACATTCACTCTTGTCACCTTTCTTATACAGTGGTTTAATTAAGGTTTTCCTAAAATCATTGGGTACTTCCCCTTTTTCAAAAATCATGTTCATAATCTTCAGTAGCTTATTCCTAACCTCAGAGCCACCATATTTAAGGAACTCATTAATCATACTATCAGCACCTGGGGCCTTATTATTTTTTAATCCTTCTAGTACTGTCGCTAATTCTTCCTCACTAAACAAATCTTCCTTCACATCCAAGGTATCACAAACTTTTTCATTTTCATCTATATCTTTTCCTGCAACTGTATCTCGGTTTAGCACATTCTCAAAATGTTCCACCCATCTTTCTTTAACTTTTTCCTTATCACTAATTGTGACCCCATTTCTATCTTTAACTGGGACTAGTCCGGATTGGCTACTCCCTTTCAATTTATTAACATGCCAGTATAATATTTTACTATTATGCCGTCTAGCCGCATCTTCCAGATCAATTGAATATTAATTCAATTGAATTCAATTGATTGATTCAATTGAATCAATTGAATATTAAGTCTAATATAAAGAGCTAAAAATACTTATTATACAATACAGATTAAAATTTTAAACTATAAAAGATAAATTAGTGATCAAGTTAAATGTTCCATTGTTCTTGAATTACTTCAGCCAATTATTCACAAAAGTAAATAAAGATGTAATGCCTTCAATTTTAAGGGTCAAACTAAGCTAATTTGGACCCAGTGCTATAAACTCATATAATTGTGGGTCAAGGATGGGGGGGGGGTAATTTGTTATGTTCTTCAATGAAAATACCAAACAAAGGCATTTTTCAATAACAATACCAAAATACACTGTATTTTTCCCACACAGGGGTGAGGGGGTGGGGGATGAATGTCTGAGATTTTTTGCTGTTTTTTTTTTTTTTAACATAGTTGCACATAAAAGAATGATCAAGTGTGCATACAAGTAATACCTTAATGTTAAAAAGATACTGATACTTAACTACTACTAATGCTGATACGAATTTGATAATTATCAGTTGTAAAGAAAAGGCTGTGGTTTCAGTAAGACTGACTAGAGACAAACATGAGGATTGCTAGGAGCAATTATTTTCCTTCTAAACTAGCTACAACAAAAGAACAATACCGTCTGATTTGCTATTCAGCTTTCTATTTATTAGATGTTTATTGTTAGTCCTCTCTCTAGTCCAAGTTTTGTTCACCATATTTTTGAGCTATTTGAAACAACTTTCCCTGCCCATTGCTGCTTTTGGTGTTTCTGATTTTTCAGACGTCCACACAATTTTACTCCATCTTTATCTTGCTCTAAACAGGAACCCCTCCCAATGCCCAGGAAGCATTGGAGAAATAAGGCTAATTCTGGATTTGAGTTATATCAGAGGATTTGAGTTATATAAATTGCTGCTCTAAGTTTCCATCTTTTCTAATTTAAAATACTATGCCTTAAATTATTGACTCTAATTGGTTAATTAAGAAGTTTAAGCTTAAAGGTTGAACAATGTTCATCTCAAAATATTTATGAATGGTATATATAATTCCTCCTGTAATTGTGCATAAATTTGATTCTATTGATAAGTGCAACCCTATATGTGGTGTGAACATTAAGTGCATTGATTGTTGCTGTAAAACTTGAAAAAAAACTGGATGTTAATGAAAAGATTGTTGCTTCAAAACAACAAAAAATAATGACAAGAGGAAAAAATACCAAAATGAATGACACAAATTGTAATAGTTATTGAAGAAAACTTAACAAAAGTAAAAATGACTAAAATAACAAACCACTGCAAAATATTAAATTTATCTGAATAGTTGTGGGTATCCGATACAGGGTATTTAACTGACTTGACAATAACTGTTTCACCAGTTAAAGAAGACAAATATTCTAGAATTCAGTTACAATACCTTGTATGATGTTTTAAAATAAGCAAACTAAATTCAGGACATTCATGCAATTTAGTCATAACTTCACATACAAAGGGCTGCAAAGAGCCACTATCAGTGTAGGCAATGAAAAATTTCCTAGCACCCTCCCTCTTATTGGCTTCTTCAAATCAACTATGAAATATTTCTCTAATATTCATTATGCATGATTCCGTGAGATAGCAATGCAGTTCATACTCTCCTCTAAGCTGAACCACTACAATAGCAAAATTTTAATTTATTGCATTAATTTTTTTCTTTTGCTAATCCAGCCCATATTTGTTGACTCTCTCCAAAGTTTATTAACTTTGACTTCCACTTCTTAAGTTTGAACTTGTTTAGGGTTGAGATATAATATTCTGTCCTATTTTTTAATTCAACCTTCTGAAAAAGGATTTAATGCATATTACTTTTCATCCCTATTTATACTAAACTCCTTATAGATAATTTTTTGATTTCCATGATTCTCTGAAACATTGTAACAAAATAACACAATTGTCAATTAGTGATCAAACAAATTTTCCACAACTGTCAATTCGTTAGAGTTGTGTTTTGTATTGTACTTCACTTTAGGGTGAATCTGTTGGTATTTCGGGCTGGTGAGGCCTATTTTCTAAATTTTTTTTGTGTTCTGCCCATGTAAAATTTTCCATAAGAACAAAGTATTATATACACAGCATATGTTTTTTTAATGTTACATTTTTTTTTCCAGTGTTTGGTGAAGATCCTACCATTAGAAGGGGTTTAAAAGCAGTTATTGTATTATATTTTTGTTTTCTTTATTTAATTTTTGTCAAGGTAAAAGATAATATTTGAAAGATAAAGATAAAGAATTGGTAATTGAAAAAAAAAAATCAGTTTATACGCGTTTAATGATAATTAGTTGATTCTGTATATAACCAGGTGATTTCTCCAACTACAAGGTCTATCAAACTGTTGATAGGAGAAAAAAACAAAAAAAACTCAGGACTATTGAAGAAGATAAAATAGTTCCTTGCCTATTACAAAAATTGAACAAATAGTGACAAGATGTGATATTAGCTGCCTTGTAAATGCCAACTCACTGTACAGTCTTTAGTAAAGGCTGGAAAAGAGGAAAGACTCAAAGACATACCAGGTTATTTGCATAAAAAATCTTGTTCTTGTGGAAAATTTTTATGTGGGCTGAACAAAATCAAATATAGAAAATTGGCCCCAATAGCATAAAAACTAATAGATTTCTTCTTAAATATAATACCAACTTAAGTAGTAGTTGCAGAACATCTGTTTGATCTTCCATACTGTAGTATGTTTGTCTAACAAAAGCAAATAATAATTAAGTTTGGGCTGTTTCTAAGTATTAGAAAGATAAAAGAGAAGAAAAACACAAGGGGATCAGCATGCATAGAGATGAAAGGGGATGCAGATCAAATCCTATTTATAATATTTCATTAAACAAAAAGAACAGAACCATGTACGCTTCTAATATTGAAGAACACAAAAGAAATTTTGGATGCTTCTTCTTCTTCGGAAATGCTCAACCTCAGGCAAGTTTAAATTTAATAAGTAAAGGTTAAAATGAAATAAACTCCAGGAAATTCAACACACTTTGGCTCACTTAGCAAAAGAAAACAAAATCTGCTTTTAATTGTAGTTAATTTGACCTGTACTATCCATATGGTTTTTAAATAAAAATATAAAGTTGGATATATTAACTAGCAAAATATGCAAGAATTGGCTTGAAGGGGCAGAGATGAATATTTAAAAAAAAATAGGGAGGGACCCAAAACCTTTATGTACATGCCTGATCAGATTTGATAGCAGAAAGTCTTTCTGTAAGGTGGGACCTCGTGAGACACACCTTTGATTAAAAGCGAACTTTAGACATATCATGTGTTCATTCTTTATTTATAATACTATTGTACTTTCTAAACTAAAAGTAGGCTTTACTATTATTTGGACTCGCACATAATGTCCAAGCTTGACTGGTGTGTAGTTTTCACCTCTGTTTTCACTAATCTTTCATGCAAAAAAAATAAAAAAATCTCTACCTGCAAATCTATCAAGGTACTCAGTATGAGTCCCCTTCAGACCCAGGCAGGATAATCTGTCCCCCTCTTTGGTGGCCCTGGACATCCGATTACTTGTCGAAACAGGTATTATCAAATTAAAAAGTGGTTTAACTTTTAAAAGTGTTTAAGGTGGCAATTTTGCCATTTTTATGGTTGTTAGAGGCTCTGGTACTGAGGGTGTAGCCCATGCTTTTTTTCAAATAAGTAGGAAACTAAATTTTTGTTTCAGTGGAAATCAATTATTTTGCAATCAACACTTTTGTTGGGTATGAATTTTGTAGTATAGAACATGAAAATTGGAAGATAAAATTTTGCAATAAGGGTGACGTTTACATGGCTCCTTTTTGGTTCTAACCAAATCTGTTGCTACCTTGAAAGAAAAAACATAAAATCAAATTACAAAATCATCTTGAAATTTTTTAAAAAGAAACAAAAGTACTGTATCTCAAAACCAACCATCTTCAATAAAATCAACACTTTGTGGTAACAAACTGTAGTAAGGAGCGACCCGGCTCAATAATAACCGAAACTCTAAAAAACGGAATTTTGATACTAATAGATACATTAAAAGAATAAATTTTTTTAAGCTGATTTTTAATATATAAGTTTCGCCAAGTTTAGTATTACCCATCAAAATATGAGCCTGAGAAAATTTGCCTTATTTTCGAAAAAGGGGGAAACACCCCCTAAAAGTAATAGTATCTTAATGAATATCACACCATCAGATGCAGTGTATGAGAGAACCCTCAAAATTTGGAATTTTGAATTTTTTGCCAGACTACGTGTTTATTTGTTGTTTTTTTTCCCAGGGGTGATTGTATAGACCCATTGTCCTAGAATGTTGCAAGAGGATTTTAACAGGAATTAAAAGTTCTAGTGCCATTTTTAAGTGACCAAAATATTGGAGGTAAACTAAGCCCCCCCCACGCTCATTTCTTTCCCAGAGTCACCAGACCAAAATTTTGAGATATACATTTTGTTCAGCATAGTCGAAAAATCTAATAACTATGTTTTTAAGGGTGACTTAATCCCCCATAGTCCCCAAGGGAAGGGCTGCAAGCTATTAACTTTGCCCATTGTTTATGTATAGTATTGGTTATTGGGAAGTATACAGACGTTTTCAGAGGGAATTTTTTCGGGTGATGGGGGGTTCAGGGGAAGGGGTCTACGATGGAGGATATTTCCAAGGGGAAGAGAATTTCCATGAAGGGGGCACTGGATTTTCCAGCATTAAAAAAAAAAACAATGAGAAATTAAATAAAAAAACAAGTTTTTTCAGCTGAAAGTAAAGAGCAACAATAGAACTTAAAACGAACAGAAGATCTTCACTGAACCCACCTGCACATATTAATATCTTCACTACACCCACCGTCTTCACTAATAATGCTACCTAAGTAGGTGAAGCTGTCCACTTGATCGATCGTCTTGACTGCTCAACATCATCTCTTCACTTTCACTTGTTTCCAGTCTTAGCAACTTAATGTTCTTAACAGTAATTTTTAATCTTATTGTTGCTCCTTGAACTCTCACAACCTCCAAAAGTTTATTTATTTTCTAACATTTCCGTCTAGGACACTCATAACGTCAGTAAAATTTAAGTCTAGGAGAGTTTTACTTCCCCATTTGTGCTCCCCCATAGTATTTGCTGTGCTCCTTGTTATAAATTTCATCAAAATAATCCATGCAAGTGGGTATAGAACGCAACCCTGCTTAACTCCTGATTCAATACGAAACCCAGTGGCGTCGTTGAGGAGGGAGACAAGGAGAAAATACCCCTCCCCCAATAACCTTGAAAAAAAACTATAATTTATCAAGTAGTTTTAAAAAATGTTTGAAAGCTTGTTTTAAGTGTCAAATTTGCTCTTTACTTTTAGCTTCTACGTCCATAGAATATCAAGGGCTTCTACGTCCATATAATTTTCTCGTAAATGTTTTGAATTCCGAAATAGAGGGCAATCCCCTTCCATGATGCAAAAATAGGCACAAGCTATGGCCTCTTTGTATTGTATGACACTGAGTCGATCTTGCCATGGGCTGATATAGGCTACGTATGGTAGTTTTATTCGCAAGTTTGCTGGCTGCCTCGTTGTACAGTGTTCATTGGTGGTCGATACTGGGGTTGAAATGTGCGTCCGTTTCTTGAATACTTCAATAGTTTGGGAGAACGAAATTATTGGCAAAACTCCTGAAAGCTCTTCCCATCATTTTATTGGTTTGGCTGGAAATTTGGTCCAAATGTCTGGTAAAGTTTAGCACTTCTAATGGACGGCTCCCATGGTGTCAATAAAGTTAATAAAACTGTCCCCAAAGTTAATAAACCGTTTTCCTCCCATGACTTTATCGACTTTATTACAATAACCAAATAGTAGAATTTTAAAAAAGCCTTTTTAAAAAGCCAGTAAATTTTTACCAATGTTGAGCAATTACTCATTTTTCTAGTCTAAAATAAATGATATATATGTAATTTGAAGATGTTTTTCTCAGTTCCATGTCTGATTAATTCAAGGGATTTGCTACAAAAAATTGATGTTAACTCACAAAGGTAAAATTCTTGTGTGAGTGGGAGAAACTCTATGATATGAAACTTTTTTGAAAACATTATTAGCTTTAATGATGCCGTGGGATCCCCACATAAGTCCTCTGTAGTTTATACTTTGTGGACAGTACAAGCACTGAAGAAAAACTCACCTAACAGCAGTATGATGAGTAACGGTCTGGCACTCTGTCTTGTGATCAGAATAGGCTCACAATATGTATTCTTGATTTGACATGTAATCAAATAAGGATCTTAATACTTCTTCACGGAAGTTCATGCTTATTAGAAAGTATATTTTTCGTTTTTACGTTAGTTGCCTATGGTGTTACCGTATTTG
Organism: Artemia franciscana; assembly: GCF_032884065.1. NCBI lineage: Eukaryota > Metazoa > Arthropoda > Branchiopoda > Anostraca > Artemiidae > Artemia > Artemia franciscana. The sequence continues at coordinate 18,160,654 of NC_088882.1, read as the reverse complement.
AAAAAGCCAAAATTAAGTAACCTTTCATCCTTTCGCAGCCAAAACGACTTCTTGTTTGTTTTCCAGGTTTTGGCCTGGAAGTATTAAGTTGAGTTGAGTCTTGGCTTCATAGAGTCCCAAGTATTTTCTCTAATAATAAAGATTTCAACAAGGAACACTAATTTGGAACAAGTCCATTCGAAAATGAAATTCAGATCATTATCCATGCCCTAGGACTTCAGCAATCCCAAGATAAGTTCTGATTCCTCCTCCCCCACAAACAGAGGATTGTTGCGTAACAATTAAAGCCAATGATGGAACATCTGTTAGATTGTTTTTTTTGGGGGGGGGGTAAAGTAATTGAAAAAGCCGAAAAACAAGTGGATTGTGCGAAATTACACAAAGGGTACAAGGGTATACAATCCAAGATTTGAAGAGGGACCAGGTCCACACTCCCTAAATACACATCTATTGTGTAGTTCTTATACAATAGTATGAGTTCTGAGAAAGGTTAGCTTCAGTTCAGATTTAGTGCTGTTTCTGAACAATGAGGAAACACGTTTCGTAATTTTTGGTGCTGACATGAAAAATGAGTTTTATGCTTGTGAAAAATTCAATATTTAAATTTGTGGTGCTAAGTGTCATTGTTTTACCGACTTTATTGCGATTTAACTTTGCCAAGATTCTACTTGGGTTTAAGGAAGTCATTAAGAAAGTATTAAGTCTGGTTCACGGTAGATCGGAATACAAAATGAAAAATTTAGCTGCAATCCAGCAATTGTAAACAACAAATTATGAAATGGATGAGTTAGAACTTGCTGATGGATGGAGTGGAAAATTTTGGTTTTTATTTATGTTGTATATTCGCATTTTGAACATGACGTAAAATGGACTCTAAATTATGGGGTTTAATATGAAATAATTGGTAAAAATAGAAACAACAAGGAATCGTTAAGACGCTTTTGGGAATTATTAAATAAAAAAAGAATTTTTTTTTAACTGAAAGTAAGGAGCGACATTAAAACTTAAAACGAACAGAAATTACTCCGTATATGAAAGGGGCTTTTCTTCCTCAGCGCCCGCTCCTTACGCTAAAGTTTGACTCTTTCTCTTATCTCTACTTCTTAAAACAGTAAAAAACTTTAGGGCAAAGAGCGGGGCGTTGAGGAGGAAAAGTCCCTTTCATATACGGAGTAATATCTGTTCGTTTTAAGTTTTAATGTCGCTCCTTACTTTCAGCTAAAAAAACTTGTTTTTTTTATTTAATTTCTGAACGTTTTTGAATTAATGCATGCTTTGATTTTGGCTCTCCGCACATAAATAATTAAAACGAAATTTCCATATTATTTTTTTTGGCTAAATGACTTTCTCATAGTTTTAATCGGAAGATTTTGAGAAAAAAGGAGCGGGGTAGGAGGCCTAGTTGCCCTCCAATTTTTTGATTACTTAAAAAGGCAACTAGAACTTTTAATTTTTTACGAACGTTTTCATTAGTAAAAAAAATACGTAACTTACGAATTAACTTAAGTAACGAACTTCTATATTTGTATGCTTTTACTACGTATATGAGGGGGTTCACCTCCTCGTCAGTACCCCGCTCTTTACACTAAAGCTTAAATGTTCGTAAGAATAAAAAGAATAAGAACTAAAGGCCATAGAATAAATACTTGAAATGACTAAAAATGCTTTAGCGTAAAGAGGGAGGTATTCCGAGGAGGTGAACCCCTCATATGCGTAATAATTTCTGTTCTTTTAAAGTTTTAATGCTGCTCTTTACTTTCAGTTGAAATTTTTTTCCTCATTTTTTTTTAAAAAATGCTAGAAAATCCTGCGCCCCTTTCATTGAAATTCTCTTGCCCCATGACAAATTACTCCATGGAAAGATCCTCCCACGTAACCCCACTTCAACTTCTCCCCCAAACCAAAAAAATCCCCTAAAAACGTCTGTACACTTCCCAATAACCATTACTATATGTAAACACTGGTCAAGGTTTGTAACTTGCAGCCCTTCCCAAGGGGAACTGTGGGGGAGTAAGTCGTCCCCAAAGACATAGTAATTTGGTTTTTCGACTATGTTGAATAAAATGGCTATCTCAGAATTTTGATTCGTTGACTTTGGGGGGAAAATGAGCGTGTGAAGGGGCCTAGGGTCCCTCCAATTTTTTGGTCACTTGGAAGGGCAATAGAACTTTTAATTTCCGTTAGAATGAGCCCTCTTGCGACATTCTAGGACCACTGAGTCTATCCGATCACCGCTGAAAAAAAAACAACAAATAAACACACATCTCTGATCTGTCTTCTGGCAAAAAATGTGAAATTCCACATTATTGTATATAGGAGCTTGAAACTTCTACATTAGGGTTTTCTGATACGCTGAATCTGATGGTTTGATTTTCGTTAAGATTGTATGACTTTTAGGGGGTGTTTCTTTCTATTTTCTAAAATAAGGCAAATTTCCTCAGGCTCGTAACTTTTGATGGGTAAGACTAAAATTGATGAAACTTATATATTTAAAATCAGAATTAAAATGCGACTCTTTTGATTTAACTATTGGTATCAACATTCCATTTTTTAGAGTTTCTGTTATTATGGAGCCGGGTCGCTCCTTACTATTTGACTTCGGTAAATTATCATAAACTAAATTCAATCCAAATTTTCTACGTAAAAAAGTTTACCTCGAGCACAATTTGAGGTTTTGAGACCAGACGCAGACATCTATTAGCCGCAGTGCCTTCATAACTAGAAATTGTTTTTTCCAATTTGGACGTTAATTCTGTCGTTTTTTAATGTTGTTACTTTATTACTTGTTATAACTTTCTTTGTATGATTTTTAAGGTCTTTTATTTGGCTATTTTCAAGCATATTAAAGGCATATTGCTTTTTCAATGTACTTTTTTTGTGGAATTTATTAATTCTGTGAGAGGTTTGCTGTTACAATCTCGGTAACTCGACCTTTGTCTTATAGATATACTTGCTAAGTCGAATTTCAGGAGATCCCGATTATTGATGTTCCATTGTATTTTTAGTATGTCTGTGAATTAGCTTGTATTCAGTTATGCGGGACATTAAGAAAAAATCGATAGAATGACAACCCCCTTTTTCCCGATTCTAATAATTAGGGGAGAATCAGTTTTCTGTCTTGGTACAAGATTCGTGACTCGTATTTCTGAAACAGTAACCTTTCTATGCTTGAGCGTGCGATATAATAAATGAAAGGAATTTGTATTCTAGCTGATTCAGTAGGAATGCTTCATCTAATTTTTTTTTTATTAAATGAGTTAAAATAAATGGTTCTTTGATTCACATTAATTCAGTAAAAATAAACTTTTTATGGAGTGTGGCCAGCCCCACCTTGGTTGGACTAGCTTTGTGATTTGCCTTTAATTTCTTGAATGGGAGCTGAATCTTTTTTGAAACGAAAAAAACAGGCTATTTTCAAGTTATTAATACTAGAAAATTGGTTATATACTGATCAATGTGTCAAAATGAGCATTATTAGAATCGTTCCGGAAGAAAATACTTAGTCTTTTGAAATCATAAATGAAGGGAGATGTTGAAAATAAATGTTTTTGGTCAATTGTTTGGATTATAAGGATTTCTCGTCACACTGTTCAAGAATTGTTCATTCAAGGTATTCAAAGTAGAAATTTATGGCAGTAATTTTTTAAGTTTTTCTTTGTGGATTTTTGTGCAATTATAAATGGAAAATTCCGTTCCGGAAAATTCTGGAAAACTGAAAAATTATAAACCTTTTTGCGTGCACATTTAGCTGTGCTCAGTTTCGACTTACGCATTTGCGCAGATTAATTTGGGTGGTTAAACTGAATATATAATTTCTATGTCTGTGTAAGTGTGAGATCTGGTTTTACTTTGAAGTATCTTGGCCCTTCTGTATGGAATTCACTTCCTGTGAGTGCTGGAGAGGCTGAGCACCTCCCGCAATTAAAAAAAAATTAAAAGAATATTTGTTGGGGAATTATTTTTTCTTTTTCTTTTTTTATCTGGGGATTGGGAATGGAGTGGGTTATAGAGCTGGAGGGAGGAACGGGTTGATGCGTCTGGGGTGGAGGGAGCTATATTTGGATGAGGGTTGTTACCCCGGGGGCGTTGAGAGAAGGTAAGTGCCTTTGTTCTTTTTTTCCTTCAATTATCATTTTAATTAGTGTAGGATGCTTCTAGGAACATTTATGTAGTTTTTTTATTATTATTTTTAATTTAGGGTGTCTTTTGGAATATTTATGTAGTTAATCGCTATGCGTTAGCAAACTTTATTTTTTTCTCTAGCGTAGTGATTTGTATCTGAAATAGTTTATATTTTTGTTTATTATGTAAATAAAAGTCAAAAGTCTGTGTCTATTTTTGCTATTTCTTTGTCAATTTTTGGTGTATTTGTTTCTATCTAGTGAAATAGCGAAGAGTTGGCATCCCCAGCTTTTGGCCACTTCGAAAAAGTTTATTTTGAACTCAGGTCCGTAAAATTTTCTGTTTTGGCTGGTCCACTTCCGAAAAACATGCACTATAATATGATGGTTATATGATTACATTGGCTCATCTAAGCGGAGGCTAAATGGTTAGAAGATACTGTTGTTGCGTAGATCTACAGTGGTGTGACTACTGTGGTTTTTTCAGCTCACTAGGCTCTTAGGGAATACAGAAAACAATATGTTAGCTCCTTTAAGTTTTAGTATGCACGCTGGTTTAATTTATAATAAACTGGATTAAAATTTTTTTATGGAACTTAGCATTTGTAACATTGTTTTAAATATGTATATTAATACAGTTTCAAACACACTACAAGGTGCTCAAGAAAATTCAGAGAAATCTGTTTGATATGGCTCCGTAGACGCCGCTTGAAGGAGGGGTGCGGGCGTCAAGGCCTCATAAAGATTTGAAGAGCTGTTGAAATATGGGAGGAGAAAAGAATTCTCCTGAAAATCTCCTGAGAATGAACTAAATACAAAGATAGTCAGATATTGCAAACATACTACAATATTAATAGCTTCTCTTATGGTAGGTTTTTAGTTTAATAGTAACCAGAAACATCATTTTTGGAGAGGGTGGGGATACTATGCCCTTTAAGGGGCAAAGAATTAGGCATAATGTGGACCAAATTAGGCCTAACTCTCTGAAAGATGAGCAAATAATTCCCTTTATTCCCCCGTCCTCTGTAAGGAAGAACTTTTGAATTTGGACCTCTCCCTCCAGAGGTAAGTTGGAATGGTATATCCGTTTATAGTGTACATCACGTTTTAACACTAAATTTGATTTATGTGAAACTCGTCATTTCAATTGCGTCCGTTGTCTGGATCTTACTAACTTACCTTTTCAAGGTGTTTTCTGTGATCAAACAGTTCAAGGAGCGACCCGGCTCAATAGTAACCAAAACTCTAAAAAATTGAATTTTGATATCAATAGCTACATCAAAAGAATCGCATTTTAATGCTGATTTTAAATATATAAGTTTCATCAAGTTTAGTTTTACCCATCAAAAGTTACGAGCCTGAGAAAATTTGCCTTATTTAAGAAAATAGGGGGAAACACCCCTTAAAAGTCGTAGAATCTTAACGAAAATGACACTATCAGATTCAGCGTATCAGAGAACCCTACTGTAGAAGTTTCAAGCTCCTATCTACAAAAATGTGGAATTTTGTATTTTTTGCCAGAAGACAAATCACGGGTGCGTGTTTATTTGTTTGTTTGTTTGTTTTTTTTCTTTTCTTTTCCCCAGGGGTCATCGTATTGACCAAGTGGTCCTAGAATTTCGCAAGAGAGCTCATTCTAACGAGAATGAAAAGTTCTAGTGCCCTTTTTAAGTGACCAAAAAAATTGGAGGGCATCTAGGCCCCCTCCCACGCTTATTTGTTTCCCAAAGTCAACGAATCAAAATTTTGAGATAGCCATTTTGTTCAGCATAGTCGAAAACCATAATAACTATGTCTTTGGGGATGACTTACTCCCCCACAATCCCTGGGGGAGGGACTGCAAGTTACAAACTTTGACCAGTGTTTACATATAGTAATGGTTATTGGGAAGTGTACAGACGTTTTCAGGGGGATTTTATTTTGTTTGGGGGTGGGGCTGAGGGGAGGGGGCTATGTTGGAGGATCTTTCCTTGGAGGAATCTGTCATTGGGGAAGAAAAATTCAATGAAAAGGGCGCAGGATTTTCTAGCATTACTAAAAGAAAACAATGAAAAAATAAATATGAAAACTTTTTTCAAATGAAAGGAAGGGGTAGCATTGAAACTTAAAACGAACAGAGGTTATTATTTATATGAGGGGTTCTAAAAATACTTTAGCATAAATAGCGAGGTATTTAGGAGGAGATAAATACCTCGCTCTTTATGCTAAAGTATTTTTAATAATTTCAACTATTTATTCTACGGCCTTTCTGATCCAGGGGTCATTCTTAAAGAATTGGGACAAAACTTACGATTTAGTGTAAAGAGCGAGGTATTAACGAGGGTAAAAACCCCCTTGTATACATAATAAAAATATAAGATTATGAAAGTTTGTTACGTAAGTTAATTCTTAAGTTACGTATATTTTTTACTAATAAAAGTTCTAGTTGCATTCTTAAGTAACCGAAAAATTGGAGGGGAACTAGACCTCCTTCTCCACCCCTTATTTCTCAAAATCGTCTGATCAAAACTAAGAGAAAGCCATTTAGCCAAAAAAAAGAATTAATACACAAATTTCATTTTAATAATTTATGTGAGGAGAGCCAAAACCAAACATGCATTAATTCAAAAACGTTCAGAAATTAAATAAAAAAAACTAATTTTTTTAGCTGAAAGTAAGGAGCGACATTAAAACTTAAAACGAACAGAATTTACTCTGTATATGAAATGAGTTGTCCCCTCCGCAATCCCTCGCTCTTTACGCTAAAGGTTTTAATTGTTTTAAAAAGTAGAATTGTGGCAAAGACTCAAACTTTAGCGTAAAGAGCGAGGGATTGCGGAGGGGACAACTCATTTCATATACGGAGTAATTTCTGTTCGTTTTAAGTTTTAATGTCGCTCCTTACTTTCAGCTAAAAAAATTAGTTTTTTTTTTTATTTAATAGCCCTTAAAGCTGTTAACTGTGATGCTAAGATCTCGTCTGAACTGTAATTCAAGAATTGCCTGAGGCTCAATAGTATGGAATTTTTCTCGACGCATTCTTTTAATTAGTAGTTTGGTCAGGAACTAATAAAAGCCTTTTTGCTCGATGTTCTAGATTTTCAATTCATATTAAAAAAAAGACAATTCTTACAACCCAAATTATCGTTGACTATCTATCTTTAGAGGTGCTAGGCTTAATCACCCCGGAAATCCCCTCCATAGAAAATCCCCCCGTTGGAAATTCCACCAAATAATAGCTCCCGTGGAAAATTCCCCCCGCATAAAAATTAAGTTGCCACAGAGAAGTATGAAAAATGAAAATAATGAAGATTAGGAGGAATTTTGGAATATTTTGCCGATATTCCAAAATATAGGCAGAATATGTGATGTAGAATGTTTCATAGTATTTCAATTCAATTCAATTCAATTTATTCAAATAAAACTAGAATATAACACGAATAATAATAAAGATCCTGGAAGCGAACTTGTTGAGGACCATAACCACAAAAAATTGAAAATGAAGAAGAGAGAAAAAAAAAGAAAAGAGAAAGCATGGGTAACTAAAGCAAATTGAATAAGAATTTAGAGAGTTATAATATCAAAATTTTAGTACATTGTTATACAACGTGCGAAAACTTGTGGATAGCTCGACACTGGAGGGTATTATATTCCATTGAAGTATAGATTTATAAATGGGGGATCGCTGGGCGGAACTAGAGACACACTTGGGGACAATGAAGGAACGGTTGGATGAACTGAGACAGAGGCCTTCAGAATTATTAATACTAAAATAAGATAATAATTGAGGAGGAAGATTTTTATGGTAAGCGGAGTATGCAAGGTATAGATTTAATTTTTTGATGATTTGTTCAAAAGGGATAATACCAAAATCGGAGTACAAGTCCTGGGTGGGATATAGTCGGGGCAGCCGAAAAACTGCTTTGATGGCACGGTTTTGGGCAGATTTTAATTTATTGGTAACTGAAGGAAAAGTGTTGCCCCAAACAGATCCACAGTATGAGATATATGGGTAAATAAAAGAGTAATAAAGGTTGACAAGGATATCGGGAGGAAGAAAATAATTCGCACGATTAATCATACTTACCTGTCGCAAAATTATGGCTCTGATGTAGGACACGTGTGTTGCAAATGATAGGGAGGAGTCTATGTGGACACCAAGAAACTTGGCAACTTCGACCTGTGGGAGAAGATTGGTAGAATATTTTAGGCCAAGTGCTTGCTGAGCTTCATTTTGTTTTTGTAAGGGGTTCGAAATAATACAACCTGACTTTTCTTGATGTTAATGGTCATATAGTTAACAAGACACCACTCCTGTACTCTATTCAGAAGGATTTGAGTAGAGGCGACGACGGATGGTAAATTAGGTGATGAAAAAGTTGCTATCGTCAGCAAAAAGTACTGGGTGCACTGATGGACCCAGGTTCGTAACCAAATCATTAATATAAAGGATAAAAAGTATTGGGCCAAGAACAGAGCCTTGTGGGACGCCCCTTCGGACAGGTAGGGGATGTGAAGTCAACCTGCCCAGACTCACACTCTGTACTCTACCGGAGAGATAAGAGCCAAACCATGAGAAAGGAACTCCACGAATCCCTAAGTTGTTGAGTTTACTTAATAGAACACTGTGATCAACCATATCAATGGCCTTAGAAAAGTCCAGAAATGTGCCCAATATAGTATTTTTAAGGTCAAGTTGGGAACGTATAAACTGTGTGGCGCCTATTAGTGCATGAGCAGTTGAAAATTTGGAACGGAAGCCATATTGATGAGGAGAAATCAACGAATCTGAAGAATGAATCCCAAATAAAAAGGGAGAAAGACGTCGGAATATAATTCTCTCGATCACTTTAGATATAACTGGGAGAAGTGAGATTGGACGATAATTACTTATCTCAGACGGATCGCCTTTTTTATGAATCGGGATAACAATTGCTGATTTAAATATTTCTGGGAAGACTCCATTGGTCATAGACAGGTTTGCTATGTGCACAATGGGTTCACAAACATAGGAAGATACGGTCCTAAGAAGCTTATTACTTATGCCAAAGAAGTCAGGTGTACTACTATTAGTACACCTGACTACTATTAGACTACTATACTACTATTAGAAAGGTAGACCCGTCTTGGATCGAAAAAATAGCAATTTGATTGAATAAAAACCTGGAATCGAAGAAAAAAGGAAAGTTTTAAACATTGCCAATTTGAAAACTTCGAAAATACATTGAAAAAATAAAATTTTTCCAAGAGCATACTGGGCTTGATTTAGAGTTATCCATAAATTTAAATTGTATCTTCTTAAGCATAAGAAATGCATTTGTGTATCTCTATTTAAAGGGGGATTATGCAAGGATTTCCCCAATGTTTGCCAAAAGTATTCTTGGGAAAATTGTTCGTCAAAAATATACCTTTTTGTTTTTGACCCCCTCCCAAGAAAATATCTCTGATCCTCATTTTCGTAAGATTTAAACCTGTGTTAATCAACTAATGTCTGCTCTGTCATGTTCTTTACAAGTCGTATACTTCTAACAGATCAAAGTTTGTTTTGTTGCATTTATGGAATTTTTTTTGATCGCTGGGCTTTTATTCATATTAATTACACCTTTTGTGGTTTTGACCCCCTCCCAGGAAAATATCTCTTTTCCTCTCTCCGCAGGCGTTAAAGCTATGTTCGTCAACGAATGTCCGCTCTGTCGTGCTCTTTGCAAGTCGTATGCTTTTAAGAAAAAATTATCTTGGCGTATTCCGGATTTTTTTTTTTTTTTTGATTACTGGCTTATTACTCACATTCATTACCAACAAAAAAGTTTAAAAATAGCATTTTCATTTTTCGAATTAGAAGTTGAAATTTTTCAAATTACAAGGCCTGGCCGCAGTGACTTTGTTATGTTCTACCATTCTATTTTAACTCTTCATTTTATCCATTAAATAAATTTGTTATATATTAATTTCTTTTTACAGGAATTCGCAATTTACGTTGAGTAATAATGATGAAGAATTTAAATATGATTGTAGTTCTAAAGAACATTGTTTGTTTTCAATAGCTTGAAAAGGAGGATACAATGTCTCACTTAGTGGTAAGCCAATTTTTCACTCTAAGGGAGGATTGATAATACAGAAATGAAATCTGTGTTTAAGTTCAGAATTCAAAATGTATGACAGTACATTCATATGATAATAGTAATAATATTTATTACGTACAAACATACAAAAGTATAAACAGTGGAGTACAGGAGAAAAAATTAATAAACAAAGCAAAACAAACACGTAACTCAAGAATAGTAAGCACAACAAAGCTAATATAACAAATAAAAACAGTATAATAAAATAGACTGACCAGTAGAACTGACGAAGTAAAGCTGCATTGATAACTAGAAATATTTGCAAACACAGTATAGACCGCTGCCCATGTTTCGCATTCATCATGTTCATCAATTATTTTTAACCCACAAAGGTAACACTATGGAGAAAAGAAAAAGCAAACGAAATTAAGAAAACGACCAAAAAACTAAACACATATCCTACATAATACATAAATAACAAGAGAAAATATAACTAAACTAGAAAGATAACTTATAAGAAGAAGAAGATTATGGCACCATCGCCATACAGGGAATTATTCTTACAGAGAGATTGGACATAACTTGAAAGCAGTGGCTGCTGTTCATTTTTGTTGTTGTTGTATCAACGGATTTTGTTTTATTATTATATTGAACAAACGAAGAGTAATAGCAATAAGTAGTGTAGTAAGAACATTGAAAGGACTTGAAGCATAAATGAGGAATAAACTATAAATCACTAACACTAAATCCAGAAAGGCTATATTTAAATATTTCTTCATGTTATTAAATCCCTAACACTCATCAATGGTTTTATTCTTTCGAAGCGTCCCTAAAGTTCTCCCCCTCCTCCTTTATATAGTTAGTACTACTCAAAATTCACTTGAGAAGGCTCAAGAGTTCAACAAGTTACTGTAAAACCTGCTTAGCTTGGCCACCTAAAAGGTAGAATTTCGCAACCTTTGGGACGTACGTAGTAGGTCGGTAATCACGGCTCGTACAAGTGGAAAAAGAGAACCGTTCAAATTTACGACGACCACAGGTACAAAGACCAAAAGAGACCTAATCGCTAAATATATATTTCACATGCTGGGAATCAGCCATATTCTCAGAGATTTCGTTTGGAGGAAGGATCATATCAAAAAAATATATGAAAATCCCCCCTCCGCTTGTGTAACGGTTAAGGTGAGATATATTTGTGGGCCATGTGGCAACATGGAAAGTTAAGTTGGAACAGGAACAAATTACCAATTTGGAACGAAAATAGAATTTCTTGTTTAAAAATACTTTAGACGAATGAAGCTTCCATATTAAAAAGCTACTATTTTCATTCCTTCCTACTGAAAAACTCTAAATCACGACCCTGCAAAATTTGCTTCTATAAATAGCTGACTTGTGAAGAAGTTTGTCACTAGAGCTCTTTTCTTTAAATTTTGCTGTTGGCTCTGCAATGAAAGCTCTCGAGGTTCTGTAGCAATAAAAATTTTCCACTAGACCGAGTTGAAAACAGAGAAAAAGAACGAGAATGGATTAGCGAAAAGGAGAAATGCTGAGAACGAATGAAGAACCGAAAACATGTAAATGTCTCTATAGGCTAAATGATTTAAAAAAAAAAATTGTGAAGTGGAGAGTTTTGAATATGTTTTGGTATTCACGGCCCTAAGGAATTTGAATATTAAAATCAGTCTTATTATTTTTGTACAAAGAATGTTTGTCTTCATCTCAAAATTAGATTAAGAATATGGTAGAAAAAGTATAAAGAAAAAAGTTGGCACGGCACCAATAGAATAATTAATTATTAACGGATTATACACGAAAGGTGAACGTAGTATTGTTTTTGTAGGCAAATGTTACGCTTTTGAATTTGATGGGGAAATTGTTGGAATGTAGAAATAGGCTTAGTCAGAATGTACTCAATGGCTGGAAGTAAAGATGATAAAGGTGGAAGTAAAGGTAATCCAGTTTTTCACCCTGGGAATTTTTGTTGCCATGGTGAGTGAAACCATGAAGTACTACGTGGATGGAACGCTTATAATAGCTTTTAATTTTAACTTAATGGATTTTGCCTCAGCTCACCAGACTAGAAGTACCAGACAAGTGTAAATCCATCAATACTTAATATTGAAAGGTAATGTATAATTTTTTTTTCCACTTGTGCCGATAAGCCAATAGTTGCTATTGCTTACCACACTTAGAGACTATGGTAAGCTGTATTTGATTTTGGTAAGGTAATTGAAACGGAAATACTAAAAAAGGTGGGGCCAAATGCTTAGAAATTTGAAATGTGACAAAGATTATGGTAAATCATAATAGAAATAATTACCAGAGTGGGATGTCTCCAAAGTTTACATTTATATTTTCCAGCGAGACAAGAAATTCGACTCAATCAGTGCAAATAACGAACTATGCGATTGTTTTTTAAAGAAAAACAACTAGATGCTATTGTATTATAAGCCATTACATGCAGGCTTAGTCAAGGAGCATGGACAATGATAAGAGAGGAAATCCAAGCTTGTCTCTGAGAGACGAAAAAAAGTGATGCTATATGATGCTATATAGTGATGCTAAAAGTAATTAATGATACTTAGCAAAAATATTAAGTTAATTACTGAAACCTAAATAAAAAGAAAGAAGAAAAAGTGAGGCAATTTTAATGGTACTTAGCAAAATCGTTAAGTTAATTACTGAAACCTAAATAAAAATATTAGTTGTGCTTTTTTGCTTTTGCTTTTCTTAGGGCCGAAAACAGGATAACCAAGTTTTTCAGAAGATCCTAGTAGGTATATTCGTGTGCATTTTGATTACCTATCCTGTGTTCTGTGGACTAACCTAGTCTTAGCTGTTTATAATTCAGGAAGAACTGCTGCTTTCAGATACATCAGGTTGGATCCAATAAAACTTACACCTTAATTGAAGGTCTAATTTTTTTTGAAAGTTTAAATTTGAAGGTATAAATAATTGATGGTCTAATTGAACAGGATCCAATTTGTCTTCTATTGAAATTAAACTCATTTTTCATTTTCCTGTTTTACTTGGTAATGGACCACTCCACTGTCAATGACTTTCCTGGTTTCAGGTGCCTATCAAACTGGTGCTAGAACGCTTGAGTCGGCTCTGTTATCAGTCTTCCAGGTTTCTTAAGGCTGAATCTTACAGTAGTCCAAAAGAGTAACTTTTAAGACATAGACACCCAAGTGATTGAGAAGTATGATAGATATTATTTGGTCCTTCTAATTAGTGGTAGCTTTTTCATAATCTTTTCTCAGAGGGTGCAAATGTTTTAAGCATGAGAATATAGAGGGTCCCAATATAATGGAACCGGGTAGTCCTTGTTTGCCAACCGATTAGGGCCAGGTGAGAAGTAGGTCGTCAAAGAATGGGATGGGAGGTTGATGTAAGGAAAGATCTAGAGATAAAGAAATGGAAATCTCTTGGGAGGGTGTAATCAGGGATGGAGGAGGAGTCTGTGTAGCTGAGTTGGCCTTAGGCGGCTTGATGCTGCAGTGAGTTCTTAGTTGTAGTAGCTTTAGTAATTATTATTACCAATACAGTTTTTAATAGCAGACATGACAGCTACCCAAACTGTTACTAGTTTATTGTGACACATGCATGCACGATAAATATTTTTTGAAAAAAACTAATTTAAGATTTTGGTTAAATCAATTCTGAATGATGGTTAAACCTTTATTATAAACGAATTTGGATGATTCAATTGGTTCCGAAATTTATTATTAGCTGAACCTAAGAGCAAAAACTCACTATGAATGGGTCTTAAGGCCTACCACAGCTAGTGATACCGGAATGTTGTTTTCTAGTTTAAACTAGTTTTTCTTTTATGTTTTAGACTGACAATGGAACACGCATATCTTTAAATGAAGTTTAAGATAGATATTACTTGTCTGAGGAAAACTATGTATTTATTGTGGAGAGGCCAGCTCATGAATATGGATTCGCTGGACGAGATTGTGGCCGTAAATGATGATTATGATGAGGGAGGATCGCTTTTTGACGAATCTGAAATTCGGAAGGAGCTTCTTACGGATGTAAGTGTGAACTAATTTTTAATGTCTTGCTCTAACTTTAACAGAGCATGCAATTAAAATGTAAATGACTCATTAGTAGGCTGGAAATAACCAACATGTGAGGGAAATTTCAATATTAATCTACACGTCTATTTCTTTAAAAAAAGTTCATTTTTATGATCAAATACCCACATTTTTGCCTATTTTGGCAAGTTTTTCACAAAGTTTTCCAGTGAGCTAAATCACCAGAAGGTCCTTGGAGGGAGGGTCTAGACCTCATCAATAAGTAATTTTGGGCGTCATTCTGCATAAATTCAATCTTTCTCTTCTGAGTCTGCATTGCTTTCCTACGTTTTTAGGTGATTCTTTTTTCGCGTCGCCATGGTGTTCGCAATAGTCTCTTTTCATTACTTTCTGTGTAAAAACCATTTGTAAATAAAAGAAATGAACTTTCGCGAAGTTTTTATTGGAGATAACATATATTACAAAAATATAAGACTTTATAAGAAGTATTTAAAGGTAACTTGAAGATGATTTTCATTGTCACTTCCTCCAACCTTTGGTACACCCTTTTCATCAATAACACGCTGTAACTAAATAAAAGAAAAACTTAAGACAAATATATTGACCTCTAGGCAAATTTGACGATAAACTTTAATTCATTTTCATACGGAATAACTTTGCTGAATTTATTATTCATGTTTGAAAATCGATAATTTGCTTTTTATGTTTGAAAATCAGGCACTGTGTGTCAACATATCTGGAATATTCATTTTAACTAACTACTTGTATTTCTCGTTGATTATGCGTGACTTGTTTCAAATATCCCTGGAAAAAGTGACTCACCTCTGTACTTACTGTAGTTATTTTGTTGAATAATATTCATTAAAATCATTTTCATAATTTTATAAATTAATTTTATAATAGTCCATAATTGAATTTCTGTAAATATAATAATTATTCCATAATAGAAAATTCTTTCTGTTACTATGGTGTTTGAAAGTCGCGTAGCTGTTGTATTGACACATTTAATCTCTAAGAAAAAGCGGCTAATAAGACAATGTTATTCCTATCGACCTCTGAATCTATCCATCTATTTTTTAAAGTGTCTTATCTTATGAATAGGAGCCCAAGAATTGCACTATAGTGTTCTTAATTTCTGTTTAATCTCCAAAAAAAAATACTAGTAAGACAAATTTTATTCGCATTGACCTCTAAATAACTTCTCCATCTATTTTATAGTTGATTCCTTATAGAAGAATCCAAGAACTATTCAGTAGTGCTTTTAATATCTATTTAATCTCTGAAAAATAATATTAATGAAAAAAGCTTATTCCCATTGAGCCATGAGTAATTTTCAGCAGCCAATTTTAACCGAGTCTATTCTGAAAAATATTTGAGAACTGTCTTCCTACTCAAGTACGCCAGCAAATACCATAAATTGTTAGGTATATCCCAGCAGATAATTGGAAATGAAATAAGACTTTAGTAAGCTAGTTTTTGAAGAGTTTGTATGGCCTTGGATTATTATTATTATAATTATTTCTTTTCTGTATAGCTTGAATAAAGAGATCGCAGGCTTGAAAATTTTAGCTTGATCTTTGGAAGCTTAGCTTCAAGGAACTCTGTCTAATCTAAATCAAGCAATTATAAACTAGTACAAAGCTACCCACTCTAGTCAGAACTGCTATTTCATTTTTATTTGGGGGAGAGGTGTAGAGTCAAAAATATTTCTTGGGAGAGAGCCAAAAAACTTCCTGTTATTGTCCGATTTCCACAAATGTTGATTTCCCTGCAAATTTGTCGATTCGTTTGATTGGATATTTTCTAGTATTCTCTATGTATATTTTTTCATATTTTCTAATGGGGTATTTTAGAGCTAAAAAACTTCCTGTTATTGTCTAATTTCCACAAATGTTGATTGCCCCGCAAATTTGTCGATTCATTTGATTGGGATGTTTTTGAAAATCCTCTATATATATTTTTTATATATATTCTGATTGGATATTTTAGAGCTAAAAAACTTCCTGTTATTGTCCAATTTCCACAAATGTGGATTCCCCCGCAAATTTGTCCATTCGTTTGATTGGATATTTTCTAGACAAAAAAGGTTAGCCTTTAGTACAAAAAAGTGGAATTGCAGAAAAAATTGAACGCACTGTCGATAAGAATACAATAAGATCAAGTCAGGAACAGGGAAGTTTGATGTTCATTTATGAAACAATCGGATATGTTCTTTTTGATCTAATTGAGGGATTTTTGCTTAAACTTTACTGGCAATAATGGGAAAGGTCACAAGTAGCAATCTAGTAATTCTGATGGAGAGCAGAAAAAGTGAAACTGACTTTAGAACCATTTATCTTACATAAGTCTATGGTATAACCTGTTTCAGGTTGGTATATGCACTTTTTAAAGGTTTGGAATAAAAAGCGAAGAACAAGAAGAAATTCAAGTGGGCTTTGCTCACTGCTTTTTCAAAAAAAAAAAGATATTTCTGTAGCCTGATAGGAATTAATACTGAAATATGTCGGACAGAGTGCGAATTTGAATTTAGTTCATTAATTCGCTGAACGTCCTTGTTTTATTTGAAGCACCTGCATTAAAAAAAGTTTTTTTTTTATTTCACTTCCTTTGTGAGGTCCTAAACAACTCCCTCTTTCTAGTCAGGTATTGATCAGAATGAGTTATGGTAGCTTTTTAAAAGAAACGTGAAGAATTTTCTGACTGTATTTATGCATTCACACAAGATTTCTCTCCGCCCTGTTTCTTTGACGCAGTGCCATCTTAAAAACAGAAAATAGATAGATGCCGTAAAAGTATGATAAATGAAAATTAAAGTGAGTGCATTTAGGCTAAGATAATAGATAACAAACCATGGATTATTTGACGAATTTTGGTTGGGTCCCATATTAAACTTTATTAATCGTAATTAATTACCTATTACTATTTTTTCTTCAAAACATGATATATAAACAAAAAAGTTACCATCCTCATCATTTACAAGGACTGAAAAGGCTCGAATGTTTGACCCTTTTGTTAATTATGAACTTTATGATACAAAACTGGGTGTGCTCTACTGGGATCATCAGAAAACATCTGGACTCTGATTGTAAAAATACTTGGGGGAAATACTGTCTTCAGATAAACGTTGTATAGCCCCACATGACTCGGTGGGTATTACGGACACTTGCCAATTTTATAAAGAAAAGATAAGTTACTGCATTTTCTGTTATTCATCATATGTGATTGATCAATGTAATACAAATGTTTTAATGGTCATTAATGAATGTCGATGTCTTGAACGCACTCCCTAATTCAAACTAATTTAGTGATATAGAAAGAAAATAAATTATAGTGCCTTCAACACCATGTTGAAGAAAAACTAAGAAACATTTTCTTAGTCGAAGGAAAACTAAGAAAAATCAGGTAAGGAAGCAGAATTTAGTTTAGGAGGTCGTCGAAAAAAGCTTGAAAAAGGATAGCATTAAAACAAAAAAAAAATCTTCTCTGCATGTTAATACTATACAAACAACTCACTGCAGCACCTTGACGCCTATGCCCGACACTGCCGAAGATGCCCTTCCTTCATTCCAGTCTGTCCACAGCTACAGTTTTTACTCCCTTCCGTGATCTTTCGATTTCCTTTCAACCCCATTCGAGTATCTCCTTCTTTTCGATTGTTCCCAGAAGGGTTGTCAAAAAGTATGATTTTTGACAATCAATCATTCTTCAACCGATCGACCGACTCATCCTTGACCTAGAAAAAATAGCACAGTGCACCTCGGGTATTCTACCTTTTACGTCTTTATTGTATCAACCATCCTGTTAAATCTTTCATAATTCTTGATTTAAGTGACTTGGTCTTCTTAACACTAATTTTCAAACTTTTTCTTGTACCCTGAGCTTTTAAAAGCTCAATAACTTCATTCACTTCGCATACATATCTATGTAATACACTCAAATCATCTGCATAATTGGATTCTAGGAGAATTTTGCCTTGCCATTTGATCCCGTGCTTTGCCATAGCCTTTACTGTGATTATTCAGACCAAATCCATCAGAATAATCCGTATGATCCTCATAACAGCACAAACTTCTTTACTCCATACAAACCTTATATGCCCAAAAGGCATAACTTGCAATTCTTGCCTTGAGGGCTCTGGGGATTGGGGGGGTGGGCTGTCATCCTTATAGACAGAATTTCTGGACCTTTCAACAACGTTGAACAAACTGGCTATCTCAAAATTTTGATTGGATGTGTTTGGGAAAATGGTGGGCGTCGAAAGGGGGTTGCCCTCCAATCAGTTTCTACTATTAAAAGGGCACTAGCCTTTTCAATTTTCAATCGAATGAGCTCTTTTTGAAGCTTCTATGACAATCAGTAGCGATCTCAGAATTTCTGTCAGATGCATTTCGGGAAAACACGAGGTGAGGGGGGGGATCCACCCTCCGATCACTCTTAATCTTAAAAGGGCACTAAAACTTCTGACTACCAAATGAGCCCCCCCCCCGAATTTTATACGATCACCCTTTCTGTATAAACCTTATATGCCCCTTGGGCATAAATTATAAAAAGCCGTTATCATCTTCAATTATATAATATCCAGACCTTTCAAGTACGTTGAACAAAATGGCTATCTCAAAATTTTTATGGAATGTGTTTGAGGGTGGGCGAGGAGGAGGGTTAGTAGTCCTTTCAATTTCCAATCGAATAAGCTCTTTTCGAAGTTTTTCCGACAACAAATGGCCATCACAAATTTTCTATCAGATGCATTTTGGGAGAATACGAGGTGTTGGGGGGGGGGGGGTATCCACCCTTCGATCACTCTTAATTTTAAAAAGGGTGCTAGAACTTCTGATTACCAATCCAATTAGCCCCTCCAAAGTTTATACGATCACCCCTTGTATATACCTTATGCCTCCAGGGCATAACTTACGCCCTTGCCCCAAGGGCATAACTTACACCCTTGGCCTGTCTTTTACGATCACCCTTTCTATATACCTTATGCCCCCAGAGCATAACTTACACCCTTGCTCTGAAAGGCCTGGGAGGGTTGTCATCCTCCAAGACATAATTCCAGACATTTTATTTACGTTGAAGAAACTGGCTAGCTCAAATTTTGATTGGATGTGTTTGGGAAATTGGTGGGCGTGGGAGAGGGGTTAGTTGCCCTCTCATCACTTTCAACGATAAAAAGGGCCCTACTCCTTTCAGTTTCCAATCGAATGAGCCCTTTTCAGAGTTTCAACGAGAGCTCTTTCGATATGAAGTGCCCTGGTATAAGTCCCCCAAAAATCAAGGAGGCACACTCGTGCCTCTATAAAGAGGCGACACACGACAATGTTAAGCGATCTTCGGTTCCAGTGGTCGCAGAGGGATGGGGAGGTATGCATTTCGTAGCCCGAGCTCCAACTAAGAAACCTACAAAATTTCATCCCCCTCCAACTTTTCCTTCATGGGGAAAATCTGGCCGAAATTTCGACCCGTCAACCCCAGCCCCCCTTTAACGTTGTCCGATCGGGCTGAAATTCACAAGTTAAGGTCCCCTAGGGCCCAGGAGCTTATCCGCGAAGTTTCAGCTCGATCCGATAACTCCTTCCCTGTTTTCCAGAAACCACGCATTAGCTACTTAATTAACGCATTTCTCTCCATAAGAGCCCATGTTAATTTGAAATTTTAAAAAGTTATTGAGAAGTTATATTTACACACATGTAAGTGATTAGCTCAGTCGGTAGAGTGTGGGACTTTTAATCCTCTGGTAAGGGTTCAAGTCCCTTACGGGCGGTTTTTTTTAACAACATCAAAATAAAAGTGTATAATTTTGATAACACCTGGACAGCTTATCAATTGAGAGATAACAGAATATTAGCTTCTTATGAGCAAAAGAAACATTTCGGTCATTCTATCTATTTTTTTTCTATTTTATACAATGATTTAAAAGCGGGGGGGGCGGCAGCGACCCAAGTTCCTCTCCTAATTCCTGTACGAGGAGTA
Source organism: Artemia franciscana (assembly GCF_032884065.1). NCBI lineage: Eukaryota > Metazoa > Arthropoda > Branchiopoda > Anostraca > Artemiidae > Artemia > Artemia franciscana. The sequence goes on along the minus strand of NC_088882.1, from coordinate 18,140,479 downwards.
CAGGAATTATTAAATTACATCCACCATGGATTGTAGAAAAACGTACAGAAATAATATGAAAAAAACTTCGTTTTCTTAAAGAGTTAAAGAGGCTGCGTCCCAAAGTCGAACCTTAAAACGTACATGAATTAGAAGAGGCAGTTGGGGGGCTGCCGCCCCCCAAACCCCCAGCTTTTAAAGACTTTTGTACAGGTTTTTTGTTTTTTTGCTAACCCCCCGCTCTTGGCTTCGGAAAGGCCCTCTTTTAATTAACAAAAAATTGAAATGAATGAATAATGGAATAACTTCGAAAAATGTTAAACACAAGAGGACAGGAGAACCATTGCGCCGAAACTAGTAATTAGTAACAATGAAGTCCCCCCACAAAAAAAACCTGTACAAAAGAGTCTTTAAAAGCTGGGGGTTTGGGGGGCGGCAGCCCCCCAACTGCCTCTTCTAATCCCTGTACGTTTTAAGTTTCGACTTTGGGACGCAGCCTCTTTAACTCTTTAAGAAAACGAAGTTTTTTTCATATTATATATATAAAATAATACATTGTGCCCACATCGCTCTTGACTTAGGCAGCACTATTGCTCTGCCTATGATAAGAAATGCTTAGAATATTTATGTGTTAGCGTAAGCTAACAATACTCTTGATTAGTTTTAAAGGTTTATTGAAAGGGGGAACATTTAACTTAGTTTAGGCTGATATTAGGCTTTTAAAGCTAAATTTAGGCTATTTTTGACATTACAATTGCGTTGTTAAGTTTTGTTTTGACTAGCCTGCCTATCCACGATGAAAACATCTACCCTACAAAAAAGATGTTTCAAGCAGCTGCAATAGTGATGTTTTTCCACTATTGAAAAAAGAGAACCGTGCAAGATTTATTTATATATATATATATATATATATATATATATATATATATATATATATATATATACATATATATATATAAAATATATATATATATATAATAATATATATAAGTAACTTAGTCTGATGTTGAAACTGCGTTCAATAGAACTCAATAATAACGCTTATTAAACTAGTTGTTGCAATCAATTATTATTATAAGCTTTGTTGAACTTAGGACAAGTTGAGTAAAGTTTTATCAATGCGTAAAGCGAAGAACTAACAACTAAAGCAATCTAGCGCAACCCAGCAAAATCAAAGGTTAATCGTGTATGCGACTAACCCTATTTACGGAAAGGTTATAGTTTTATTTACTATTTTTGTGCTAGCTTTAATCTTGGCCGAATATTATAAAGAAAAACAAGTTGCTAAACGGATTCTAATTCTTTATATTTACGTTTTTTAAAAGCTAGCGCAATGTTTTGTAAGCTAGTCTAGCCCTTGACATGTTAAAACCAGAAGAATTTTAAAAACAAAATAAACAAACTTACTTTCTGAAAGTTTTAGATTGGATCCAGAGAAACTTAAACCTTAAACGAAAATATAAACTTTGAAATTGTTTTTTTTTTTTTTTTAGTTTTTTCAGTTCGGCTGGGTAGTCCTTCACTGGTAATGTGCAGTTTCTTATATCTAGAAAACCCATGTTTAAGCGCTTGAGGTACCTCACATATCAGCCTTCCATACTCTTTGTCTAATTTTGACAATATAGACAATCTTTGACAATATATAATTTCGATGATGGAATTTTTTAGGAGTCGATCAACTTGCGTTATCTTTTTGGTTGGATTCAATTTAGTTTTTTTTTCGCATTATCCTGAATAACGTGTTATTTTGTGATTTGCAACATGATTTCTGTAACTCCATGCTAAAATATGCTTAAGCCTATTTTCCATATTCGAACACAGAAACAAATATCTGAATACACATATACACAAAAAAAAAAAAAAAAACACCTGAAAACATTTTTACAGTTTCCATAATATCATTCAACCAGCTATGTACCTTTTTAGTTACTTTTTCTCTTTTGTTTTTCTATGTGTTTAATCGAGTTAAACTATTTGACATTTGGCAACAAACTATATGACAACGTCTGCGGCTTTAATTTTCATGTTTACATTTATGGGTTAGATCGACTGTTTTTTGTTTCTTTTTGTATCCATCTTTTTTCTTCTTTTTTTTTTTTTCATTTTGACATGCCATTGACATAATACTTTCGGCTTTTGACATTCAAATTAAAGTATTTTTGTCTTACCTAAATTTGATCTAGAAATTATCCTTTTTTTTCTAGTCGAAGAGATCTAGAAATGTAATTGGATTCGGAAATAGTTTGGAATTTATTTTATGTTTACAGGAAAAATAGATTCTAACTTCTTGAATTTTCGGAATACATGCCGCAAAAAAAAGGATATTTTTAGAATCAAGCGAATTTTCTGGGTAGAAAATTTAAATAAAATATTGCTATATCCAAGAATTTTTCGTTAAGATTTCTTTTTCAGTGGAAACTCTTACAATAGAAAACACTCATATAAAGGACAATGTGATGCACTTGTCCCTTTTTGGCATCATTAGTTTCTAAAATTCACAATATTATAAAACTAGCGAAAGAACTTCGTCAGTTTTTTGCATCTCCCTTTGCTCTCCTGTGCCTTCGGCTTTTGTAAATAACGTGCTTGAGCCTTTGGCCCTTACAAATATACCCTGGGACCGCCTTTCCCTGCTCACTTCACTCGCTGTGATCAGCAGCATTGGGTTAGTACCCCCCTGTGCTTATATTCTTGATTTTGTGTGTTTAGTTATTTAGTTTCATGCATTTTGGAGAATAATCATAGCCCATTATCTTTGTAACTTTTTCTGCAAAAATTCCACGTTTCTAGCTTGAATAGTTTATCTGCAAAGTCACTGGGGGGATAAAAGTAGTAGTAGTAGTAGTAGTAGTAGTAGTAGTAGTAGTAGTAGTACATTTTCGTTTGTTCGGCGCGTACTGAAAGTTTCAGCTTAAAAATCTTTGCCGTTCCTAAGATATTGCTGATATCCCCTTTTGGCAACTTGCTTGCACGTAGTTTGTTTTGATTTACTTCTTTGTCCCACTTGACATTCCCTGGAAATTTCACCTTAATACCCGTGGGCTTAGAAGAACTGGTAGCAGTAATATTAGTTGTGGTATTAGGAGCAGCAGAAGTGGCAGCAGTAATAGCAGAAGAAGTAGTAGTAGTAGCAGTAGTAGCTGTTGTTGTAGTGGTGGTAGTAGTACTAGTAGTAGTTGTAATAGCAGCAGTAGTAGTTATATGCACTTAAGTTTCCTTTGTTCAACATCCCCCTCAACACTCCCTGAAAGTTTCACCATTATAAACTTAGCAGCAGTAGTAGCAGTACAGTAGTAAAAGGCACACAGAGTCCTTTGGTTGGTTCAATATCCTCTTTTTAAAGTTTCATCTCAATGCCCTTAGCCTCAGTAGTAGTAATAATGCTAATAAAGCGACTATCATATAGTCGTTGTGGTAGTAGGTGTATGCACATATTGTATTTCGTTACCTCGAAGTCCCCCTCAACACGCCCTGAAATTTTGAATCTATGACTTTAAGTCGTTTGGTTAGTTCAACATCCCCCTCAACTTACCATGAAAAAGTCAACTTAACTCTAAGCTACTCTTGATTTATTGCTGATACTACCTTTTGACAACTGCAAATAGTTTTTTTGGTTTATTTCAACACCCCCCTAAACATTTTCATAAAATTTCATGTTAATGCCTTTACCCATAGTGGAAATAGTAAATTAGTAGTAGAAATAGTGGCCGCAGTATGCATATAGTGCCAGCTTAATACTTGAAGGTGTTTCTGGGATATTGCTGAAACGCCTTTTTGACAACATGCATGCACATAGTGTATTTCGATTTAGTTGAAAACCCCTCCCTCTAAAATTTCCCTGGAAGCTTCACCTTAATATCCTTAGTCTCAGTAATAGTAATAATCGTATTAGGTGTAGTATTGGTAGTTGTAATAGTATGTACATATGTGCTTTTTGGTTAGTTCAACATCCCTCTAACATATGATGAAAGTTTGAGCTGAATACTCTAAGCCGTTCCTAAGATATTGCTGATACACCCTTTTGACAGCCTGCCTGCACTTAGTGTGTTTTGATTTAGTTCAAGACCACCTAAACATTACTTGAAAGTTTCACATTAATACCCTTAATCTCAGTAGTATTAGAAGTTGTAGTAGTAATAGAATGAGTAGTAGTGCCCCTCTTTCCTAATAGTATGACCCTCTATCCCAATAACAAATACAATATGTAAACACTGGGTAAATTACAAAACTTAAAACCCTTTTCCGAGGGGCTGTAGGGTGTCGTGTTATTCCCAGAGGCATAGTTATTTGACCTTTCAACCATCCTAAAAAAAAACGGTTGTCGTAAAGCTTTGATTGACTTTCTTTGGGGAGAATGGACGTGGGCTTGTTACTCTCCAATTACCTTTGACTCTTTGGGTACTAGAACTTTCAATTTCCAATGAATGAGCCCCTCCCGGATTTTCTACTATAAATCGTTTTATACGGAGTGCTCGGGTGAAAATAAAATAGTCATCTATAGATCCCACTTCGTTCTTTATTTAGGCAGTGCTATTGCACTGCCTATAATACGAATGCTAACCTCCGTCACCTATTACTAAGTTTTCATGATTGGCATTCATTGGCAAACAGATTTTTTGCTGAGAAATGATAAACTTTCTATAGGTTTTCTGATATAGGTTTTCTGATATAGGAATGATAACCTATAGGTTTCTATAGGAATCATAACCTATAGAAAATCTATAGGTTTTCTATAGATTTTCTATAGAATTTTTGCAGAGAAATGATAAACTTTCTATAGGAAAGTGATAAAGCTGATTTACTTTCTATTTCTTGATGTTTAGCTCTTCTAATACTTAATCCAAGGCTATTTGGGATATAAGTTTAGATTTATCCATACCTGTTCCTGTTATATACACTTTGGTTCACACGATTTTTTTTTTCAGAAATGGCGACAGATCTTCGATAAGGTAAGAATCTTCTTTCATCTTCTTCTTCTTCTTGTTCTCCTTGTTGGATTATCTGGAGCTAATGCGAGTACACTCTAGATCCTCTGCAATTTTATTCGTGGTCTCCGTTTCACATTATCGTAATTCATACTTTAATGCCTTCTCTGGGTCCCTTACGTTCCTCTTATTGCCGTAAGATCTATCGCTCAGAAGTTCTTGTTCAAATTCGTTCTGTTTTCTTATGTATTTTTGAAGACCACACTTCCATTCCATGACTTAAAATAACAGTTCAATGGGGACAAATCCTTTTATTACACAGTGAAAACATAACACAATCTCTGGATATTTTGGTCACATACACAGTGGCGAATACTGTCTGCTGAGGACGGCCACAGTGTATGTAACCGAAATATCCAGAGACTTTTTTTTAGTGTTTTCACTGTCTAATAAAAGGATTTGCCCCTATTGAACTGTTATTTGTACTTCTGTTTCTTTTTCTAAGCTTAAAGCATTTCAGCTAAAATTTCTAGCTCCGTTTCTGACTTTCCTCTCTAAGACAATTTCTGCTATTTCGCAAACTATTTTCCTAAAATTGTTCCAACATCTTCTTTGTGGAATTCCAATTTCTAGTTTCACACAACTGTTATTGGAAAGTTTCTCTCAAATTTTGATCCTGGAGTTTATCAACGTCATAACTAATTGGAAGGTAGCATAACTAATTGGAAGGTAAATTTCATCTTTAATTAAACTCTATGCGCTATTAGGTGATAATCTTTACTTTTAACATCAGTAACTTTACTCCTACCTACCCTAGTGTTCTGTATTGATCCTGCCAGTCTTTGTTTTGGGATAACAAAATCTATATAAAGTTGGCGGTCTTACTATCATGTCAGTACCGGACTAAGTCATGCCTGTTTTTTCGAATCTAAGGTCACCACTCCCCCTTCCTATTATATATCCTTTCTCTATATGAGCGTGTACTATGGTCCTGACTCTTATGCCTTCAACCTTCCTCTTGAGTCTCCAATAAACGCAAATTGAGCAATTATGCAACCCTAAAGTTAGGCGCGATATTGCTCGGTGCTGTAGTGAGTTATCAGTAGTAGCAGTAGCAAAATTACGCGTCATCCATGGAACGCGACACCTTTCCGCCTATAATTTTTTCACTTTGCTTGGTAGTAACGCTCACAATACAAATGGCCTAAAACCTAATTTTGTTCCGATCACCATAAGCATACAAAAATGTTGATTCTCCCTTTTATAAGCACTAGTTCTATCATGCTGAATGTATATAATTTTAGTTTTGAGAAATCAATTTTTATGTTCACTGTAAAAATCTATCCCCGGTTTAAACAATTTTTTAATGGGCCGATAATCCCTCACCAGTGTCGTGAGATGTGTCCATGTGCTCATGAAAAGTTGAGGATTTTTCAATGTTTCAAATGAATTGAAAATTGGAAAGAAACAAAATCAGGGGGAATCATGAAAAACTCTTTGATTTTTTAGGAAATTAAATACCAAAATCAGTTCTTTTCATCTGATCATCTGAATCATCTAAGGAGCAACATTAAAACTTAAAGCGAACAGGAATTATTCCATATATGAGGGGGCCTGCCCCTTCCTCAATCCCTCGATCGTTTCGCCTAAGTTTTTTAAGTGCTTTAAAAAAGCTTTTTCTTCTGATGAAACGGTCCTTGTGTTTCAGGTGGTTTTAAAGAATTGTGACAAAAAAGTCGGACTTTAGAATAAAGAGCGAGGATTGAGGAGGAGGTATCCCCTCTCATACGGTATAATTTCTGTCCATTTCAAGCTTTAATACTGGTCCTTATTTCAGTTGAAACTACTTGTTTTTTATTTAATTTGTGACCGTTTTTCAAACCGTGCCGAAGAAATTCCCCTCCCCCTCCATGGAAATTCGCCCCGGAAGCTTTCCTTCCCATGGAAATTCTCCTCTAGAAAATTCCCTCCCGCAGAAATTTTGAATCTATTTTGAAATCTATTTTGAAAATAGCTATGTCTGTGGAAAAAAATGAAGATATTAGACTATTTTATGATTGCACATGGTAAAGACTGTGATTCGAGGCTCTTTTCCTATTTCAAAAGTCTTAGTTTTCGGGGGTAATAGTCATCTATAGATCCCACTTCGTTCTTTATTTAGGCAGTGCTATTGCGCTGCCTATAATACGAATGCTAACCTCCGTCACCTATTACTAAGTTTTCATAAGTTCCCCCCGAAAAATTTTGACATTTTTCCTTAAAACAAATGCTTTATGTAAACAAAACATGGGTAATTCTATTACTTACAACCCTTTTCCCCAGGGGCTGTAAGGGGTCATGTCATCCTCAAAGGCACTTGATCTTTCAACTATTCTGAACGAGATTTCCATCCCAAAGTTTGAGGGAAAAAGGGGGCGTGGGACGGCTAAATTTACCTATAGTATTTTTGGTCACTTAAAAAGGGCACTAGAAAAAGGTAAATTTCTGTTCGAATGAGCTCTTTCCCGATCTTTTAGGACCATGGTTCAATAGGATCACACCTAGAAAAAAAGAAAAAAAAAGAAAAACAACAACAAATAAACACGGACCCGCCATCTTTCTCCAGGAAAAAAATTACAAAATTCCACTTTTTGTAGATAGGAAATTGAGATCTCTATAGTCTGTTTATCCTATATGCTAAATATGATAGTCTGATTTTCACTAAGATCGCCTTGACTTTTTGGGGGTGTTTCCTCCCTTTTTTGAAAATCTGGCAAATTTTCTCAGAATCAAAGTTTTTGATGGGTGATATTAAATTTTTTTTGATGGGTGATATTAAATTTAATGAATTTTGTATATTTTGAATCCTTTGATGTATTAAATGTTATCAAAATTCTCTTTTTTTGACTTTCCGTTACTATTGGGCTGACTCGCTACTTACGTACAGTTCCTTACCGCAAACTATTTAATTCTTTGGTCTTTGGATTAAGCTTTTAGTTACTAAAGAACTAAAGTTATATCTGGTAACTGGTAACAAAAAATAAACGTTTTGTATTATTTAACAGTTTTGTTAGCGTCATACTTCACCAAGAAACGATCCACTACTGGACTTGTTTATATTTAAACTAAACTTAGGTTTAAAACAAACCATCACAGAAAACTCATCATAAGAATAATAGCCAATTATGATAAACCAATTGAATAAAAAATCGGACGTTCCAATTAAAAGACGTTAAACTGGTGACGCTCTATATATTGATCCTATCCCTAGTTTGTCATATATTAAATGCCTGGAAAAAAACTCCCTTGATGAAGGTCTGTTCGTTAGTAATAGTAAAAAAGACTGAAACGTATTTTCAATTTTTCAACCCTCTTATGGTATTTATGCCGTGTAACACAAAATCTTTTGAATTTACGCAAGCGAAACAACAATCCATGTATTGTTATGAACATTTTGCATCCTCTGTTAGCCCAAGCATCATGAGTATTGTGTCTTAAATCTGTTGGGAGAAATTCCAGCTGCTTTGCGGGTCACTTCCTGACCCCCCAATGGAGTAGATGCCGTCGGACACGTGCCTTCTGCTGACCTTGTTTACTAACACCTTACCACGACTGTTTACTTATATCTTTCAATCTATTTCATTAATTCCCCCCTAATGGTCATCTCGAAAACACCTGGTCAGCGTAGCAGGAAGGTGATGAAAATAAGAATAAATACCGAAATATAAGGGAGAAAATGCTGTAACAGGATTTTGATGATTCTTGTAGGTCTATATCTGCCGCCTAGAATTAGGAAGTATTCTTATACAAAATTTCAGTTTGTAGCAGGTATGAGGACGTGTATTTACTCGGGGCTGGGTATATACACAAAATCAGCATATACAAAAAAATATTAAAATGGAATTAAAAGAAAATAGTATTTATTCTAGGATTTCTGATTTGATCAAGTGACTAGCCCCCTCCCTTCTTGCGAACGTGATTCATTTGAATTTGACCCGTTATATTGAAAATGTTGCTGCAGAATCAGTTAAGACTAAAAAAAGTTAAAAAGGGTTATCTGCCCTCATCAATCGACATAGTCTAGTGTTGAAAATAAATTTTTTTCTTTTTTTATATATAAAAGACTGGCTCCAAAACGCTTCAAATTTTATAGAATAATATAGGGTAGAATAATCATACAATAACCTAAATTAGAACAGAGAATAAGCACAGGGTAATCTTTTTTGCATTTAGGAGATGTAAATAAAAATAAAAAGTGATTAGGAAAATTTCAAGTTTTAACTCTAGTGTTTTATCTTTGGAACTGGAGCTTCAGTTTTTTCCGTTTTTCTTCTTTTTTTTTTTACTTGTTTAACTTTAACAGCTAACCTTCTACGTCGTGCATATAACTTAGCCCAAGAAAATTGTATCGATTTTAAAACGAGGGCTACGTCTATTTTACTGACTCTCCAAATCCTAGTGCCACTCAATGAGTATTATTCAGATTTTGGGGGGTCGTTGTTTGAAATTAGACTGTTTAGTAGGCTTTTTGAGGACATAACTTGCTTTTGCTGCTTAGAAATGGTTAGAAAGGGACCTTTCATTAACAAAAGTAAATTATTCAGTTTCATGGCTAAAGTTTCTAATTTGAATTTCAAAATATAAGATTTTGCGAACAGATCTGGTGTTGAAATTGTCTAACTCGTAAGAATATCAATTATAATGGTTTACTTAGACTGTGTTGGACGCCCTTTTCTTTCAATATTGGGCCGATAAATAAATGGTCTACCTATAATAAATGGCATCCAAAATACAAGTGTATCTCCGCTAGGATTTTTTCATCCGTGTCTTAAATAGTCAATGCCTTGACGCTAGTGTGGGAACATGTTTGCCACAAGATGTTCATTTTTATATTCAATAGTTTTTGCTGGAACTAATTACCTTTCCCAACTTAGACTCTATGGGAATATTTAAATTTTAATAAATATATTTTAGCTTTTTTTGTCACTTTTAATTTCAAAGTTATAATTTTGCTGGAAAGAATATAAAGGCTAATGTATAAGAATTTAGTTTATTGGGAGCATTGGTTGCATTGTATGTAAATGTGACCTAGGTACCCGGATACGACAGGGGAGTGTAGACCAGCCCCCTCTAATCCGCAAGATTTATGATTTTTACTATTTTTTCTCAATTTCAAAAATCTATTGTAATTTGCTCGTGATTTACTTTTCTTAACAAATTGGTATCCCACAAGGCCTGGCTTGGTAATAGCCAGGCATAATAATCCCACAATACCCTGGCTTGGTAATCCCACAAGGCATAGTAGTATCAGTGCTAAACATGTTTCGTACTTGAAACAAAAGGTAATAGCTTTCAACGTTCAAATTCTTATAGTCAAAGGGTCAGATATGATTTGTTAGATGCAAAAACATTCTAATGGCTTCAAAATCCTCTTATTCTTTAGTTAATATTCTTGAGTTAAACCATATTTTTTTGCCTCTAAACTTTGGTTAATAAAGACTTAAAAACGGCCTAAGAAGGTGTCATTTACACTTGAATTTTGAAAATTTTCCTATACCCTCTGCACAGGCCTGGCTCGATTGCGGAATAATTTTAGAGAAATTAGAACTATGAAAGTGACGCTTTATGCAGCTTTGTCCACCGTTTATGCAACGACAAAACTAGCTATCATGCATTTTTTTGATTTTCTATTTTTTACCTGACTAGCATTTTTTTGGTAAAGTACCGATGGGGAAGGTATTATTGCTATAAAGGTGAAGCAGATAGCAAGGTAGATATGTCTCTAGATGCCCAGCCAACTCAAGCTAGCCAGTTGACGCTGATCAAGACAATAACGTTATTAAAATGAATCTGATAACACATTAACCAAGTGGCTACCCAGGATTTGAAGTCTAAAGATTTCCTTGATTTTACCATTTTGTTGATATAATTTAGGAGGAATTTTCCCATGACTCCAAAACGTTAACTCCCACGAAATAAATTCCTGCGAACATGCCTGGACAAAACTTGACTGCTTAAACTTTTGAGTCCCTGGTAAGGGTCTAGGGTTGACATTACGGAATTTTTTAATAAGGCCGCTGTGAACATGAATGGTTTAATTTTTAAACGAAAACCCTTAGAATATGAGCATATGACTATATGAGCCTCCAAGTGATAGAGCTTGTGATTGGCTATCGTTTAATCAAGTTAAAATCAAAAGATATTAAGGTTGTTGTTGCAGCGATTCTATTTGTAGAGGCATCTATTTCATTTGGGAAGGATATGTGTTTATTAATATAAAAAGATGCCACTATATACTTAGCTCTTTTTTGTAATTTATAGATTTTGAGAAATGGGGTAGTTATAAAATCACCTGATTCCCCCACGTTCTATGATTAAATGGTGATTTTGAAATTCCTCGGTAGTACGGAAAACTGGCAAGCTTTCTAGTCTGATTCAGGACGCATTAGAAAGGTCTAAGGGCTTCTCAGTCGCCCAGAATCAAAGAATCGATTCATCAGGACTGATTGCCTTATTATAGGCTAGCTACAAAAGGACAATATGTCCACAAAAAATTCACTGGACGAGTGACAAATTCTAGTTTATTGATAATCTAGGATCAGAGTTGAACCAAGTGAAAAGGGTGTCCCCCCCCCGCCTTGCATTGCATCAGCCACTGAGTGTTTGCCAGTTATTATACACGGTCTATTGAATTGTTTTTGAATTGAAATTTTCAAACATCAGTTAGAATTTGTGTAGCTGGACAAGTTTTCTTCATGTGGCTAGCGATTCGTGTACTGCTTATCCAGGGATCATGGCCCGTAAGGGTCTAGTATTTATATAGTATATATTTTGACCGGGAGAAATATTAAAAAAATGGAGTAAAGATATTGAAATTAATTCTCTTCTCTTGGCACATCTAGTTCAAAACCAGGGGGGAGAATGTATGTAGTCTTTTTTGATTCGGGACTATCTAACATATGAAATGACAAAAACCCTGACTGGAAGATTTAATGTCCCTATTAGCGACAAGAAAAGTAAGTCATATTACCGTATTTACTAATAGGCGGCAACTTAATATCCTCACACAGAAGCAACCTTCTTTTATGTTGATCCATTTTTATCATTCTTTTCTATTCACACTCTGAAAAAGTTACAAACCCGTGCACGGGGTAACGGAGGGGGTTTATAATGGTTGCAACCCCCTACTGATACCAGATGTATTATCTGGTTAGTCGTAAGAAATTCTTGGGGTCCAGGTGCTTTTATATTAATAGTGACCCATGGTCAGTGTTTAGTGTCAACGTGTTGATGAGTCAATGATGATAGTCAAAGGGGGAGGCTTATGAAAAGCTTCTGTTGACAATGAATATCAGAAAAAGGCAAGGAAAGTAGTTTTGAACTACGGAACAGGAATCAGAAAATTTCAATTAAGAGAAGGAACTGGTTGAAATGTAGACGAGCTGGAAACTTGAAACTTATCGAAATTCTTATAGTTTTTAACCCCAACCACGCATTGCACTCTCGGCCGAAGGCAGTAAATCAGGAAATTGGTACCTGCTCTGCGCAGACAATGGGTCAGCATGCGGAAAGTTTTTTTTTCTTTTTCAAAAGTCAAATCCATTCACTCTACTGCTCAATTTTTCAAAAATTTCGGATTCAAAGCATCTAATTATCTAACCTTTCTGAAAATTCACTAGAGATGTAATTTAAGACCTCAAAATTACCGTGTTTTGGCTATCGGACGCTATTCTTTTTCAAGCCGTTTTGACGAAGCACATTAGTAGGATATGATAGCACATCATTTGATGGGGGGGGGATTCACCAAAATATGAATGAACAGGCAAAGTATTTAGTATTGCAGGAAAATAAAGAACAAAATCCTAAAAACCGTGATATTTCGGGTGGTGCTGGACCCCCAGACCCTTTCCTAGTGTGCCTGCTTAAAGTTTACCAATTTCTTGAAAAAAGGAGAAGATATTCTCCAAACACAAGCACAAGCAAACACAAATGCCACAGATTTGGTGCACCGAATGATACTGACTCTACAATCTTCATTGTAATATTTTTCCTATATTTCTTTCATAGAATTTATAAATAATTTACGGAAAGTGTTGAATTCAAAGCATTTAGATTTAAGAGAAGGCAAAATAGAAAATTATAGCAGTACTTTCTCCGTCATTTAAATCTTGATTGGGAAAATTTGCTCCAAAATCAATTTTAAATAAAAACATGTTAAATCCCAGATTTTTGAATTGTATTGATTTGCTATTATTTTTCGGAAAGAGGATTGTAGTCCGATTTAAGTTCCATGCTTTACGCCCATGTGTCCTCCAAAATTCAAATTTACGGTTTTCCCATAAGTCCCTTGTTCGCATAATTTGTCTGTTCGCCTAAGCCTTATTTTTCACAAATATTCTGTCTTGAAAAATAATAAACAGTGCGCGAAAACAATAGTGACTAAAGGGAATAAATTTGGGTCATTTTCATAAATAGTAATTTTCATAAATAGTATTTTCTTATGTGATCTGGGAATTCGAGAGAAAACGAATTGAGTTAGGATCTATCCTTTGAGGTAGGGTCAGGCAAGATCCCGACGAAAGCTAGCACTTTTTCCCTACAACACTGTCAAAGTTGGGTTTCTTTGTCTCCCCCTAACTCCGGGGAAAATCTCGGCCCTTCAATTCCTCAAATAGAAATTCAAATGAAGTTTCTGAGATTTTTTCCGATAGGTTCCTAGCTAAGCTAATTAATACAGGCCACTGAGTTGTATGTGGAAGCGAATGCAGGACCGGAGGCAGGGGCACGTGAATTAGTAACAGTGTGTAGCTTTTTCTTCTTTATTTTCTCAATAATAGTCGAAGTCGGTGAATGGTAAAACTCTATTTTAGGTTTTTTTTTGCTATCTTGGAAAGTAGTGTAGTTAGGTGAATAAAACTCTCAGAAAATGCATCCAAAACCTTATTAATCTGGAAAGATACTTTGCTGCATGTGCATCCATTCCTTCTCCCTCCAGAGAGTACTGGCTTTTGATGACCTTTTATAATCTTTGCTTTATAAAAGTGAAACCTTGCAAAATATATCTTTTGCTCAAATGGGGCAGAAAGAAGTGTTTTGAGCCTCACCCCTTTGCTCAATCACAATTTATAAGGTCTAACAGAACTGTAAATCTATCTCTTAACTTTAGGGGAAAAAAAACTTCTGATTTAGATTGAAATTCTATAGAAATAATGGGAATTACGTTTTTAAAAACTAAAGCCAATGAAAAAGAGACTGAAAACTCCAAATTAATGAAAAAATACCTCCCAGGAGTATATTTTTGGCCCTTGGTTCATTTCTGAAAGTTTCATTCACAAACTCGACTTTTTTCCAAGATGACAAGAAGTCCCTAAAATAGAATTTTACCCTGTGGAATTTTACCACACTTGAGAATAAGTTTAAACGCACAAAAATATTTCTGGGGACAAATGAAAGGCTTATGTCTCCTGACCGTGTCTATGATTTCAGGCGTATAGACTCTGCTACCTCAACAGATGTAATATGAAATGTATTGTCAAACGGGGTTTTTTACCCCACTGTCCTAAGCTAAGCACATCGTACCAGTTGGTTTAGTTTCTGTTTTCCAGCGTCAACGTTGGATTTTCTAGATGTTTCTGCGTTTTCCCACATTGATTTGTCTCTTATTCCTGCTTGCAGAAATAATAGAAAGGTGAAGCTTTTTATGCCAAATCGTGACTGTCCCATTTTGAATCCCTTTAAGAAGCATCCTTGTTTTTATATTCTTGTCCTCCTTATTTCTTTTTCTTTACTGGTTCACTTAAACCCTTGTTCTAAATAAGAAGAAGTTTGGAAACATAGCGCACAGCTGAATAGTGTGGATTCATTTTGGTATATAGCGCTTAAAACTATTAAATGCATATAAGCAAATTTTGATGCGGTAATAAAACTTTAACCCCCCCTCCCGAACAAAAAAACTAAATGCACCCTTGCTCTGTGGTCTTTGAATTTAAGGCGCGGAAAAATTCTTTCCCAATCTTCTCGGTTCTCTTCTACCTCCTGTGAAGTAAAGAGACTTCTGGAAATGCTGCCAGGGGATGTAGGTTCTACGGAGAAATTAGCAGCAGAGCATGTCAGAAGACAGGCTTAAAAAAACAGATGCTGTAGCTTATGCTCTTACGAGGATCAAAGAAAAATTGTTTTCCCCCTCCCCAACACAGAATTCGACAGTATTTGCTTCTATTAGTAATTAAAAGGGTTATTAATTAGAAAAGTAAATCAATCATCTGCTTTAATTCTACCCCGCCCCAAAAGAGTCTTATTGAAGGTTTCTACTCGATCCCCCTAGCCTTGAGACAAAACAGTGTATACTTACCTAAGCTATGTTTGAAACTTGACCCAATTTTGAGACCTGCTGATTCGATAGTGAGAAATAGTCACAATGTAAGCTGCCGTTAGGTACCCGTTGTACAACGTTGCATGATTGTTTCAGAGCTGAGAGTTAGCCTACTGACGTACGGATAACTAGTGAAAAAGGTAGGGGATCTTCTCACTTCCTAACTTATTTAGGAAAAAAAGTGTTGTGTACCCCAATCCGCTTCTGGAACGATAATGTCATTATCATATTGCCTACCAGTCGTTGAATAATCGGTTTGCCCAGTAGTTGAAATGTGCTTACTTTCAGTAAGACGGAATTGGTTTGTAATTAAAGATATCATTTTTTCCCACATTTGAACATTTAGTTTTTGATTACTTTTTTGTTCCATTTGGGCGATCTCGAAGCTGAGTAAATTGGTTTACAGATGAGTGAATTTTTGCATGAAAAATATTTCCGTACTTCCGGATCGGAAACTCAACAATATGAAATGGAAAACGTGATTGTTTCCTTAAAAACAAGGATATGTTCAACATTTGCTTTGGTTATCGATCAATTATAGTCATCGGTTGTTTGATATTCATCAAAGGTAGCTGTCACATTTTTAGTTTGACAGGATATAAATTTTTGCTATTTTTGAAAATATTTATGAATTTTAATGTGAGCCAAAAAAAAAAAAAAAAAAAACATAAGAACAAAAAAGGAGTGGACTCCATTCTTTTTTTTTTCTTTTCATCAAACCACTTCGTATCAAAGGGATTGTTGTAGAAACTTCGGAGAGGACTCATACGATTGGAAATTGAAAGTTCTACTGCCCTTTGAAGAGTAAAAAGTAATTGGAGGGTAATCACCCCCTCCCACGCCCCCTTTTGCGACCCTCCCCCCCAAAGACATTTGAACACAATTTTGAGATTGTCATTTTGTTCACATAGTTGAAAGGTCAAATATCTGGGGTCTGCCGTATTTCCCCTGGAAAATCTCCCCCGTGGAAACTCCCAAAGAATAAAAAATAAAAGAAAAGACAAACGAGAATGGGGTTTTATAAAGCCAACGGAAATACTGGATGAAGCAAAATGAATGTTTCGGGAGGACAACCACTTTCCTTCTTCAAAGTTATAAGAGGAAAGGTACTTTTGTATTATACCAAACACGCTCAAGATCAAGAAGTGAAGTTAATCATAACAAAATATACCAAAACATGATGAAAATACAATACTTTAGTTTATATAATAATGTAATTTGGGCTATATTTTTGCACATTCGGGGGGGGGGGGATAGAGTAACATGCCGTATTCCAAAATTTATTCTTTTTTCGTTATTTTGGTTTGTCATACTTCTCCCTGGCTGCTCAAGTTTACATTTTGAAGGGCTTTCAAACGATGGGAAAATTTCGGTAAGGGAATTTTTCAGAGGGAGCTATTCGCTGGGGGGGGGGGGCATACACTACACCTAGTACCCAAAAAACTATATCTGTAGGGACTATATGAATCACAGCCCTTGGAGCAAGGGCTGTAAGCTAAGCAACTTGCCTATTGTTTACCCGTAGGATTTCTTATTGTGGAAGGGGGTATGCTTGACTCTAGGTCTCCAAAGATTCTAAGGGTAATTAGGTGAAGCTTTTGGAGAATATTGTGGAGGATGCCGAACTAAATCAAAACCCATTATGTATATATAGGTTGTCAAAAGGGCATTTCAGCAATATTTCAAGAACGGCGTAGGGTATTAAGTTGAAAAATTCAGGGTATGTCAAGGGGGATGTTTAATTAACCAAAAGACAATATGTGTTTACTACTACTACTATTACTACTAGCACAGCTACCAATACCACTAAGGTTAAGGGTGTTAAGGTGAAACTTTCAGGGAATGTTAAGAGGATGTTGAACTAAATCAAACCACACTGTGCGAATGCAGGTTGTCAAAAGGACGTATATGCAATATATTCAATCTTAAAAAGGGCTCTAGAACTTTTTATTGCCAATCTAAGGAGCCCCCTCTGAAATTTATACGACCACGCTTTCTACAAAAACCTTATATGCCCCAAGGGCAAAACTTATAGCCCTTGTCCGGAAGGCTCCAGGGGGGGGGGTTCATCATCAAAGACATAATTTCCGGACCTTTTAACTACCCTGAACAAAATCGATATTTCAAAATTTTGATTGGATGTGTTAGGGGAAATGGTGGGCGTGGGAGGGGAGGCTAGTGGCCCCCCAATCATTTTTGACTATAAAAAAGGCACTAGCCCTTTCAATTTCCAATCGATTGATTCCTTTTCGAAGTTTCTACGACAACTCCTTCGTACGAAGTGCCCTGGTCTAAAAAAAAAATAGTACACTATGCCCACATCGCTCATTACTTAGATCCCTTATCACTTCCTGGATTTTCTAAGATAATATACTCAGTTTTTTCCTGTGTTACACCCTTTTGACAATCCTTACAAACATAACGTGTTTTGATTTTGTTCAACACTCCCCTCAACATTCTCTGAAAGGCTCGACTGAATGCCCTTCGTCTTCTTGGAAATTAAACTCCAAACATGCACACCTTTCTCAATAACATATACTATGTGTAAGCAATGAACGAATTTCCTAGCTTACAGCTCTGGTCCTGAGGACTGAGGGGAGGTTGACATCCCCTAAGACATAATTACTAGACCTTCGAACAAGGCTGAACAAAATAGATCTCTTAAAATTCTGATCGGATATGTTTTTGGGAATGGTAGGCTTGGGGGGGGCTGATTGCCCTCCATTCATTTTGACTCTTAAAAAGGGCACTAAAACCCCCGATTTCAAATCAAATGAGCTCCATCTGACCCAAGGCTCACACGACCACCCGTTCTATAAAAACCTTATATGCCCCGGGGCATAGCTACAACCCTTACACATGGTCTCTGGGGGATTGTATCCACCCTAAAGACATTGTTATGGAATTTTTGAACCATTGGTAAGAAAATGGCTATCTCACAATTTCAGTTGAATGCGTTTTGGGAAAAGAAGATGTCAGGGATGGAGGGCTAGTTGCTTTCCATCTTGTTTGACTCTTAACGAACTAAAACTATACATTTACAATCAAATGAGCCTCTTCTAAAGTTCACACGACCACCCCTCCCATTAAAACCTTATATGCCCCTGGGTATAACTTACAACACTTACCCCCAGGATCGGGGAGATACTTTCAACCCCAAAGGCCTTATTATATGATCTTTGGAATATGTTTTAATAAATAGATATCTCGAAATTTCTACTGGATGCATTTTTGGAAAATATGCTGTGGGGGGTGGCTGCCCTCCGACCACTAACTCATAAAAAAGGGCACTAGGAACATCTGATTTCCAATCAAATGAGCCCATTCCGGAGTTTTTATGACCACCCTTTCCATAAAAACCTTATACGCCCCAGGGTATGACTTACAACCATTGCGCTTAGGGCTGAGGGGGTTGTCATCCTCAAAGACATAATTTCCAGACCTTTCAACTACGCTGAACAAAATCCCCATCTCAAAATTTTGATTAGATGTGTTTTGGGAATTGATATATAAACTGCGCTTTCTATATAAACCTTATGTGCCCCCAGGGCATAGCTTAAAAACCCTTGCCCCCTCAGGGCTGTGGGGGTGGGTGTCATCTTCAAATACATAATTTCCGAACCTTTCAACTACATTTAACAAAATGATTATCTCAAAATTTTGATTGAATGTGTTTGGGGAAATGGTGGGCGTGGGAGGAGGTAGTTGCCCTCCCAGCTCTTTTGACTATTAAAAAAGGACACTAGCTCTTTCAGTTTCCAATCGAATGAGCCCTTTTCAGAGTTTGTGCGACAACTCCTTCAATACGAAGTGCCCTTGTCTGAAACAAACCAAAAAATAAATAAATAAATAATATATTGTGTCCGTTTCGCTCTTTACTTAGACAGCGCTACTGCGCTGCCTTTGATAAGAGTGTTGAATGTTGTAAACAAATCATATTTTAGTTGATGGTAGGTTCACTTCGGTAGTTTTTTTCTTCTTCTTCTTTACTTTTTGCTTTCCTTTGTCGCTCCTCCTTTTTTTGTGTGTGTTGTTATTTATGTATGGATTTGCGTTAAGGTTTTTCCTCTGCGTCACAGGATGTGCAGCTTAATAGGAAGCATTATTATTTCACAGATCCATGCGTATAATGAAGTTTCACCCTCCTTAAAACAGGCCATAAAATTTTTTACTGGACCTATATGCAAGGCCGTATCCATAATTTTTTCAAGGGGTGGGAGGCTGAAAAAAACTTCAAACAACGCATCAGAAATTGATTAATATGCATTTTTGTTACGTTTTTACGAGTCGGACAAAAATTTCTGAAGGGGGGTTTCAAGCCCCCTACTCCCCCTGGATACAGCCTTGCCTCTATAAATACGTTATCGGGCGATTGTGTTAACAACCTTTCTCAATCCATTCTAAGATCCCCTCCGTTAATTCTTCTCAACCCCCTCGGATTCATGCATCCTCGGTCGGAACGCCTTGTTTATAGTGTGCTTTTCAAAATTTACAAAGTTAGTGTATTATGTTTTATATTTGTTTTGTGTTTTTGGGAAAATATAAACTTATATGATGTAACTAAGTTAAATAAAAAAAAAGAAAAAAAAAGATGAGACTAAACATGAGAAAAGAAATTTGTTTCGCCTGGAAATTATGCCCGATCCTGTGGGTCATTTACTTTATGGCACTTCAAAGTATCACGTAAACATTTGAATTTGAATTTGCAAACTTCGAGATGCACTTTAGCTTAGTAAACACTTGACGTAGGAATTCTATAGCAAGCTCTGAATCCTCAGAATTAAAAAATAACACTTAAAAGTTTCATTTTCGTAAGCCTGAAACATGCAAATAAATTGGGACCAGCTGCACAAAAGGTTTGTGTAAGAAAATTCAAACACCGTTAGTTTCACATTGCATTTTAAAATAAACGATTGTCATTCTGACAATCGTGTTAAGGTAAAATTTGTATTCCGAGTGTTTGCGCCTGTTCGTGGAGAATTGCTGTTGGGAGTTCAATACAGAGACAATCTTCTTCTATTAGGAAGTAATTGCTATGCCATTTGGAAAGAACATTTAGTTGGGAATATATATATATATATATATATATATATATATATATATATATATATATATATATATATATATATATATATATATATATATATATATATATATATATATATATATATATATATATATATATATATATATATATATATATATATGTATATTTTTCTTTTTGTATCTTTTTGTTTTATTATGTATAAGTATACAATATACAAACTAAAATGGGATTGCCAGGTGTGTCTGTTGGTCCAGGGTTGTCAATAGGACAATCTATAGGAAGCTCTGGCTTGTCAATAGGAATCGTGTGTTCATCTCTCATGCCAACAGTGATTTAACTAGATTTTTTCTTCTTTAAATAAGTAAATTTAAAGCAATATCCCGCTTCTCGCTTGCTGTAAAAATAGCTAAATAAAAAGAAAAGAACGAAAGCGTGAATAGATTCTGAACTCGACGAGGGCAACAAATACAAATGGCTTGCAATATCTATATATATAATACTATATAAGTAAGAAACAATTGTGTATGTATTTATGTATGCATTTATTTATTCTCGAAAATGGCTACATATTTTTTTTGGGGGGGGGGAAATTGGCGTCCTGGGAAATTCTGGCCTAAAAAACGATCTAGATAGGTCAGAAGTTCGATAAAATTCGTTAAGAGCCTTAATTTTGGAAAAAAAAAATTATGTGAGTGACGTCTTTTTTATATACATCAGTATTGCAACGACATTGTCACACTTATCCCACTTATGTGGAAACATTTAAGATTTTCATGCATGGAGAGGTTTACATTACTTTGCTTAAAGAGCAAAAAAACCGGTAATTGCAAAAATATTTGTATATATTTTGACAAGGATTACAACAATTCAAAAACCTTAAAAAAGGAAACCAAAAGTCTGAAGCTTAGTAGAAAATCGGTGTTAGAAATTGGATTTGCTTCAATAATCAAATGTCTTTGAAAAGACACCTGTATGAAAATATATATCAGTTTGGAAAACTTATCTAGAGGTAAACAAAAAAAAAAAAATTACAAGTGTCATAAATGACGATTCGTTGAAAAAAAAGAAGTTTTAGTCCCACCACCTGAACAGTTAACAAATATACGACCTGGACCATAATGTAATACTAGACCAATGAGGGTAGCTAAAGCAAAGGGCACTGCCATTAAATCCAAAATGAGTGAAAATCAACAATCTGGACCATCAAATGAGACAAGAGCCCGAAAACGAAAGTTTATAATTGTTATGAATGATAATTTGTTGGAAGAAAAAGATGTTTTTGTCCCACCTCTTGGACAATTAACAAATCTACAACCTGGACCATCATGTAAGACTATACCATTAAGAGCAGCTAAAGCTAAGGGCATTGGCAAATTGTCTGAAGTAATGAAAATCCAAAATGAAGATTAAGGAAAAAGGGGTTAGAAGATAAGCGATAGCGGATACAATACTTATCAAAATTGAAAATGATCGTTATGATTATTGGGTTTGGGATTTTTACATGGATAAGGTTATCAATGCTTACCATGCCTTTTGTTAAAAAAATTTAAGTTTCGGCGGTATGTATTTCATAATGACAAAATACAAGCCGGGGCAAAAGTTGACGTTTCTCATTTTGTAAAAGCTCCAAGCGATGAAATAGCTATAAATAACGACATTGGAGTTTATGAGGACGTTAGCCAAGAACCTGCTACTACATCAGCCTCTGTTAAAAAAACAAAGATTCGGCGTTATGTTTTTCACTTTGTCAAAAGGCAACCCAAGGCAAAAGTTAAAGGTCCAATAACTAATTTAGGCCATTTAAAATGTTTAAGGGGTTGACTGATGAAAACGAAACACAGATAAATGTGATTAGAAAACTAGTGAAAGCGTGAATAACAACAGCTAAAGAAAAGGGCATGGAAAAAACGGCAGCGAGAATCACAATGTACTGTTAAAAGAAATTTCGAACGGTGATCTATGGTTGGAAATTGGAAAACATGTATTTGTTATTAACAACGCCTTAAGAAACTAAATGAGACGATATATGAATCTAAACTGCTAAAGCAAAAACCACGGAAAAAAAACTTTTTGAAGTAAAGATGAATAAAAATGGACAATGAAATCTGTGGTTGAAAAATAAGGAACAGCCATGACTGGCCACAAAAACGATCTAACTAGGTCAGGACTTCAAGAAAGAATTCGTATTTTTCACAAGTTGGCTGTATCGAACCTCTGGTGACGTCGTGACATCAAGAAAAGGCTCAAATTGTCTGCCGTTAGAAGACAAGCGACAATTAGAATCCATATATAGAAGCCTGTCGCATGCCGAGGGTGGGGGCCCGGCAGCAAAGCCGCCGGGCTCCCGGTACTAAGTATGTAATAGTATAAACATATAAGTATATTTTTGTGTATCTCGGATTCACTAATCATGGTTACAGCAGTAGCTGTAACCTAGTAAAGAGCGAAGCACATCCCATAGTAACCAAAAGTTAGAAATCGCAGTTTGAAAAAAAAAATACCTAGCAAGAAAATGTCATCTGACAGTGATTCAGGAATGGTAACTATTACTTCGGTTAATGTTAAAGATAAAAGTCCATTGCGAAAAGTAACTAATGTTGATTTTGAAAAAAAACCTGATACCCTTGAAAATGGTGTCAGATCGAAATAAAAAGTGCACCATTGAAATCAGCATGGTCAAAAACCTTGGACAGGGGAATTACAGTCCCTCATCCTGAACAGCAAGGAAAACCACTTTTTCTTGCATCGGTAGCGCTGATGTCTCCTTTTTTCTTTGTTTATTTTTTGTTTCTCCAGGGCTAGCAGGTTACCGAAACATCATAGAGACATGTTTAGTGGTTCATTTATAGTGTATATCTCGTATCTACGCGCTTTTTATAAATTTCACCTTCTGCAAGTGCCGTATGACACTGAAAATGGCATTTCTCAAGGGACGGGACTAGCGGACAACCAGAATATCATAGACAGATGTTTAATAGCTTATATAAAAGCTAATGCTCATATCTATGTTCTTCCTGTGAATTCCACCATCTGCAAGTGCCAAATGGCACTAAAAACGGTACTTTTGGTGCCACTTCTTAAGTGGAACAGCTAAGAAGAATAGAATGGAACCATTGTAATAATTATGGTCCAAAATCCATAAGTGGAGTTTTACAGGAGCCTCTCCCATATAATCCCCCTCCTAGGCCCTTTAGTAAGTTTCATATATCGTCTGCTCACCAACAGGCTACTGCAACATTAGCAGGGCTAGTGGGTTACCAGAACATCATAGAGAGATGTTTAATTGCTCATTCTAACGGAAATTAGAATAGCTAGTGCTCTTTTTAAGTGACCAAAAAGATTGGAGGGCAGTTATCCCTCTCCCTCTGCGTCCCCTCCCCCAAAGTCGTCCGACCAAAATTTTGAAATAGCCACTTTGCTCAACATAGTTCAAAGGTACAATAAATATGCTTTTGGTGATGATATGACCCTCCATATTCCCTAGGGAAAGGGCTGTGTGGCATCGGGCGTATCGGTATCACGCGTATCGGTATCGGGTGTTCTTCTCAATCATGGTTTTGTTTTTTTTATATGGTTTAAAATCGAAACGGAGAAAGATTAATGCTAAAAAACAAAGTTTTTCTAAGGGAAGTAAACGCCGAAGTTGAAACTTAAATCGAACAAAAATTATTACTTTACAGGCTATCGAACTTATATCGATAAAACTAGTGCAAATGAACAAGCTGGTGATATTTCCCTATGTCTGCAGGATTGTAGAAAACTAGAATATTGAGCCAAGTACTAAAAGCAAGAATATTGATTTATTAATAAAGTGGGTGTGTAGCCTCAAAACTACAAACTAATCTATAACGCTTTCATGGTCTTACACGAGCTGCGATATCAGGAACTTTCAGTATACAATTCAAATTGTCTTAAAAACTTAGACATAAACATATATATTATTTTAATAAGTGCAAAGCCCTTAAAAAGCATACAAAAATAATAGATTGATTTAACAAGTAAAATCGTGGTGACGCCTAGTATTTTTCGAAATGAAGAACAAACAAACCAGTAGTATCCCCTCACCGGCTCCCGTTAGAGCCCTATCTCAATGTACTATTGGGGTTGGTAGCCCCTTGTATCCACCTGTATTCTGTCACAGCCGCTTCCATCTTTCCAATTGAAATAAGAACGTTTCCTGGCAACCCTTCATTCTGATTAGAATATTGTTCTAATGAAAATGCATTTTGCTTGACAAGATTTTTGTGTCGATGAAACAATGCAACGAATATAAGCGCTATATACCATTACATAAGGTATCTCAACTTCAACGAAGTTTTGATATGGATTCTAATATACAATCGGAATAGATTTTTTCTGTTCTCTAATGGTATCGAGCACACAGGTTCTTTTGATTGTCAATGACATTTGTTTCGATACCAAAAATTTGTAACGGTGTCAAAAATTGTAACGATACCTAAAATTACAATGACTATGTCCGGCCAGGTATCTTTTTTTAATATAATGGTCCCGAGTACACTGATAAGATAAGATTTATTCATCATGAAATACACATACAAGATTACATTTTACTATTCCCCCAAAGACTCTTTGGCCTGTAAAGAAGGGTAAGATAAACGAGTCACTTACTTAGAGAAAAAAAATAATCACTCACTCACAGAGAGGAGTGCAAAAAGGAGAAGAAAAATATAAATAAAATAAAAGCTATAGAAAACAAAACTAAATAGACTAATAGATTGAATAGACTAAATTAATTAAGTAGATCAGTAGATTAAATAGACTCCAATGAAATAATAATAAATATATATACATATATGAAAAAATATAATAAATAGATAAAATAAATTCTAATAAGCCAAAGAGTTTTCAACAACTTTTTTTTAAAAAAACCGAATGAGTAGCACCTTCGAGCTGATTCGGGCAACTTATTCCGCACAATATGACTCGCAATTAAAGGATTAAAATCTGACCTTACACGAGGATTAAAAGGAACTTGAATATGATTTTTTTTGTATTGCGAAGATTATAATTATTCTAATCTGAGGTGAAAGATGGCTGAATACTTAGGGGATTGGGGATTTCACCATGAAGCTGAGAAAAAGTAAAACATGCACACGAAAGAACATAAAGTGATTCGAGATCAAGTAATGGTATAACTTTTGAACAATTAGTTTCCTTAATGAGGTTTCTAGCTTTCTTGTAAACCTCAGAAAGTGGTTTTAACGATGAAGGAAAGGTCGACATCCATACTATTGTATTGTAAGACACGTAAAATTGGATCAAGTAGTGGAAAAGGATTTTCAAAATTGATCAAGGGAAAATATGTTTGCTGGTCTTCCATTACCGGGCTTTTGCATGCGTTTGGTCCCCCATATTTCCCCCAGAGCCCCATATCTGCCTCCAGGGCACCATGTCCATCTTCAGAACCCCAATTTCTTCTTCCCCCACCCAATTTTTTTGTTTTGAACTTAGAATTTGTTTTTTGAACTTAGATTTTGTCGTCTCTTATTGGGTTTCTCAGAGTGCATCCTGTGATTCAAGTTTGTTTCTAGCAGGTAACATTAAGAATTTCCTTAAAACAAGCCAATTACAAGACAAATCCTTGATTTAAGTTGAAATTTTTGCCAATTTAACCAAAAGTGATTTTGTTTAATTTTGGGATAGGCACCAATTAAAAGACTCAGAATCTACCAAGTAGTTGAGTTTGTTTTACTCAATAGTGCTTTTTTTAAATTTTTTTCCGAAATGCAGTTGGTAACTAAGACATTTGGAATTTACCAGGTAGCTAATTTCTTTTGTTGTTAAAAGTGCTTTTTTTTTAGTTTTTTTTGGTACTCAGGGAGCAACTAAAACACTCGGAATTTATTAACTACCTGAATTTATTGTTGTCAAAAGTGTTTTTATTTAAATTTTTGATGCTCAGCCACCAATTAAAAGACTCAAAATTTGCCAAGTAGCTGAATTTGTTGTACTCAAAAGTGCATTTATTAAGTTTTATTGATATGCACTTGGTAACTAAAATACTTGGAATTTACCAGCTAGCTGAGTTTGTTGTAGTCAAATGTGCTTTTATTTTTTCTGTAAGAAAAATAAACCCTGGCCTATGAAAAATCTCAGAAACTCCTCTGGTCTCGGTTTCACTTCTTATCGTAAACAGCAAAATATTCAATAGTTGTTCTTTTCCATGCTATTAGAATGTCAGTAAGAAAAATAAAATGTGGCCTATGAATGATCTCATAAAACTTCTCTGGTTTTGGTTTCACCTCTTAGCGTAAACAGCGAGGCAATAAGTAGAGGTTTGCTCCCTCATATACGGAACAACTTGTGTTCGTTTTTAGTCTTAAAGTATCTCTTTACTTTATAATTGAATAAGCGAGAAAATAAAAGAAGTGTCCCATTGTTGTAACTCTGACCTATGGATGAATATCAAAAACTTTTCTGGTCTTGGTTTCATCTCATAGCGTAAGCAACGAGGCATTCAATAGTGGTTCTTTTCCATGCTATTATAATGTCATTAAGAAAAATAAACTCTGGCCTGTGAAAAATCTCCCGAAACTACTCTGGTCTTTGTTTCACCTCTGAGTGCAAACAGTGAGGCAATAAGGAGATGTTTGCTTCCTTTTATATGGAACAGCTTATGTTTGTTTTTAGTCTTAATGTAGCTCCTTACTTTATAGTTAAATAAAAGAAAAAATTAAATAAGTGTCCCATTGTTGCATATTGGATGTATGGAAAAATCTCATAAAACTCCTCCGGTCCTGGTTTCCACTCTTAGCGTAAGCAACGAGGCATTCAATAGTCGTTCTTTTCCATGCTATTAGAATGTCATTAAGAAAATAAACTTTTGCCTATGAAAAAATCTAACAAAAAAACTCTCTGGTCTTGGTCTCACGTACTAGCGTAAAATGCGAGGCATTCAACAGTTGTTATTTTACATGCTATTAGAATACCATTAAGAAAAATAAAGTCTGGCCTATGAAAAATCCCAAAAAACTCCTCTGGTCTTGGTTTCACCTCTTAGCGCAAGCAACGAGGCATTCAATACTCGTTCTTTTCCATGTTGTTAGAATGCCATTAAGAAAAATAAATTCTGGCTTGTGAAAAATCTGTAAAGACTTCTCTGGTCTTGGTTTCACTTCTTAGCGCGAACCGCGAGGCAAAATGTAAAGGTTTGCTTCCTCATATATGGAGCAACCTCTGTTCATTTCTTGTCTTAATGTAGCTCCTTACTTTATACTTGAATAACCGAAAAAATAAAAGGGGTGTCCCGTTGTTGTATCTCTGGCCTATGAAAAATCTCGCAAAAATCCTCTGGTCTTCGTTTCTCTTCTTAGCGTAAACAGCGAGGCATTCAGTAGTCGCTCGATCCCATGGTATTAGAATGTCATTAAGAAAAATAACACCTGGCCTATTAAAAATCTCAAAAAATCTTGTGATCTTTGTTTCACCTCGTAGCATAAACAGTGAGGTATTTAATAGTCCTTCTTTACCTTGATATTAGGATGTCATTAAGAAAAATAAACTCTAGCCGATGAAAAATCTCAAAAGACCTCTCTGGTCTTGGTCTCACCTCAGCTTAAAAAGCGAGGCATTCAACAGTCGTTGTTTTCTATGCTATTAGAATATCATTAGGAAAAATAAAACTCTGGCCTATTAAAAAATCACAAAGAACTCCTCTGGTCTTGGTTTCACCTCTAAGCGTAGACAGCGAGGCAATAAGTGGAGGTTTGCTTCAATACAATTCGACACAATAATCTTGTCAAGTAAATGCATTTTCTTTAGAACAATATCCAATTAGAATGCAGTGTTTCTAGGAAACCTTCTTATCTCTATTGGCAAGATGCGAATTGCTGTAAACAGAGTATGGGTGGATACAGGGGGCTTGCAACTCCAGCAGTACGCTGGGACAGGGCTCTCACGGGTGCCATTGAGGGGCTACTATTTAGACCCTAATGTGAATTCTGGAAATCGGGTTGTTTCTCTCCATACAACGGAATTATTCCTAATATTAGGAGTCTGGTTTCCTAATACTATCAAAATTACTTCACTCCGAACTTGTCTACAAAATTATCATTAAATGTCCTTTTTAGATTCAAAACGACAGTTAATCATTGGACTGAGCTCACTGTAGAAGTGATGCTAAATTAAAAAAAAAAAAAAAAAAAAAAATTTAAGCCGCAACCCTTAAATGCTTTATCTTTATACTATTAAAAAGTGTCCTTAAAGGGTTTGTTTTACTGTACCAAAACTCCCATATTGTTTTGTGTTTTCAGTAATGCGCTAGTTTTCTAAAATCCTGGAAATATAGAGAAATATCACCATATACATATTTGTACTAGTTTTATCGATATATGGTAGATAGGCTGCGAAGCAATAATTTTTGTTCGCTTTAAGTTTCAACTTCATTCTTTCCTTCCATCAGAAAAACTTTGTTTTTTAAAACTAACTTGTACAAGGTTTTAAACGTTTTAATAAGGAATACATAATCTGCTTTATAAAATCATGAACGACGCTAGTGGGTTTTGTAAACGGTAATGCAGGAAATGTTTTTATTATTCAATATGTCTCACTATTCGAAAAGATCATAGCCCTTTTCCGACATTAACAAAAAAAAAAAAAAAACAGACAAATTTTTCCAACTGAAAGAAAGGAGCAACATTAAAGTTTAAAAGGAAAAGAAATTATTACTTTTATGAGGGGGTTACCCCTTCTCAGAACCTCCCTCTTCACGCTAATGTTTTTTTTGCACTTCAAACAAATTTTCTTAGTGTTCTGATTAATCAAATACCCCTGTGTTTCAGGAATCATTCAGGAAAATTCAAGTTTTAGCGTAAAGGACGACGTGTTGAGGAGAAGCAACCCCCCTCATATAATTAACAACTTCTGTTCGTTTTAAGTTTTTTGTTCCTTACTTTCACCTGATAAAACTTGATGTTTTTATTTAATTCCTGTTGGTTTTTATGGCACTTGGTATTAACCAAGTGACATATAGCAGTCGCCAATTCTGTCGGTCTGTCTGTCGGTCTGTCGGTCTGTCTGTCGGTCTGTCGGTCCCGGTTTTGCTACTTTAGGCACTTCCAGGTAAGCTAGGACGATGAAATTTGGCAAGCGTATCAGGGACCGGACCAGATTAAATTAGAAATAGTCATTTTCCCGATTTGACCATCTGGGGGGGGGGGAGTGGGGGCCCGGTTAATTCGCAAAAAATAGAAAAAATGAAGTATTTTTAACTTATCAGCGGGTATTTGGATCTTAATGAAATTTGATGTTTGGAATGATATTGTGTCTTAGAGCTCTTATTTTTAATCCCGACCGGATCTGATGACATTGGGGGGAGTTGGAGGGGGAAAACCTAAAGTCCCGGTTTTGCTACTTTAGGCACTTCCAGGTAAGCTAGGACGATGAAATTTGGCAAGCGTATCAGGGACCGGACCAGATTAAATTAGAAATAGTCGTTTTCCCGATTTGACCATCTGGGGGGGGGGAGAAGGGGCCGGTTAATTCGGAAAAATAGAAAAAATGAAGTATTTTTAACTTATGAGCGGGTGATTGGATCTTAATGAAATTTGATGTTTGGAATGATATTGTGTCTCAGAGCTCTTATTTTAAATCCCGACTGGGTCTGATGACATTGGGGGGAGTGGGAGGGGGGAAACCTAAAATCTTGGAAAACACTTAGAGTAGAGGGATCGGGATGAAACTTGATGGGAAAAATAAGCGCAAGTCCCAGATACATGATTGACATAATCGGAACTTATTTGCTCTCTTTGGGGTAGTTGGGAGGGGGGGAGTAAGTCTTAAAAATTAGAAAAATGAGGTATTTTCAACTTACGAACGGGTGATCGGATCTCAATGAAATTTGATGTTTAGAAGGATATCGTGTCTTAGAGCTCTTATTTTAAATCCCGACCGGATCTGGTGATGGGGGCGGGGAGTTGGGAGGGGGAAACCTAAAACTTGGAAAACACTTAGAGTGGAGGGATCGGGATGAAACATGGTGGGAAAAATAAACACAAGTCCTGATGATTGATTGACATAAACGGAACGGATCCGCTCTCTTTTGGGTAGTTGGGGGGGGGGGGGGTTAATTCTGAAAAATTAGAAAAAATGAGGTATTTTTAACTTACGAATGGGTGATTGGATCTCCATGAAATTTGATTTTTAGAAGGATATCGTGGCTCAAAGCTCTTATTTTAAATCCTGACCGGATCTGGTGACATTGGGGGAAGTTTGGGGTGGGGAGACCTAAAATGATGGGAAACCCTTAGATTGGAAGGATTGGGATGAAACTTGGTTGGAAAAATAAGCAAAAGTCTTGCATACGTAATTTACATAATTGGAACGGATCCGCTCAATTGCGGGGGGGGGGGGGGGGTAATTCTGAAAAATAAGAAAAATAACGTATTTTTAACTTACGAAGGAGTGATCGGATCTTCATGAAACTTCATATTTAGAAGGACCTCGTAACTCTGATATCTTATTTTAAATCTCAACCGGATCAAACGTAATTGGGGGGGGGGGGCAGTTGGGGGGACCGGAAATCTTAGAAAATACTTAAAGCGGTGAGATCAGGATGAAACTGGATGGGAAGAATAGAAACCTGTCTAAGATACGTGACTGACATAACTGGACCGGATCTGCTCTCTTTGGTGGAATTGGGAGGGGGGAGGTAATTTTGAAAATTGAGGTATTTGTAACTTACGAAAGGGTGACCAGATCTTAATGAAATTTGATATTTAGAAGGATCTTGTGCTATAAAGTTTAACTTTAGGTTCTGACCTTCTCACAAGTGCCAAATGAGCTCTTGGCTCTTGGCTCTTCCGACCTCGTCCAAATGAGCTCTTGGCTCTTCCGACCTCGTACCATATGAGCTCTCGGCTCTTCCGACCTCGTCACAAGTGCCATATGAGCTCTTAGCTCTTGTTCAAATTATGCCAGGAAATCTGGCTCCGCCTCTGTGGAAAAATCACCCTCCTGTGGAAATATTTTTTTAGAAGATTCAATCTGGGTGAAAATTTACTCTGGACATTTATCCTCAACATCTCTGTAAGTAAGATTGTGTTGGCAAAGAGAAAGCAAGAAATATAAAAAGTGATTTCGTATAGAAATTATGGCCAATACTCCCAGTGTAAAATTTTTCTGAAAAGTTAAACCCTTGGAAACTTTTTCCCCATACAAAATTCTCCCCCTGGAAAACACCCCAGCAGAAAATTTGCCCCCCTACCCGAAAAATATATGCATACTTCCCAATAACAAATACTATTCGTAAACAATGGGCACATTTTATAACTTCGCCTATTCACCCCTTCGACCCCGCCTCTCGCGTTCTGTTTAAACAAAAAAAAACCTCCTTGCCCCAATAAGAGTTTCCACGGAAAGATATAGAAGAGCTTTCATCTTTTGCATAGTTAAGATATTCAATCAGTGAATTTCCGCAGCCTCTCCTAACTCCCTTTTTACCTCATAATTTTTCATTTTAATGTTTATTTTGAAAATTTTGAGGTTTTATTTTTTAATCACATAACTAACTTATGTTTTTGTTTCATTGTTTTTATCCCCTTCTTAATTTTATGAGTTTTCATTATCTTGACATTTTTGCTGATTTGGCAATGACCTTCTAATTTTATGAATTTAATTTGTTTTTGTTTTTTTTTATTTTTACGTATTTAAAATTGACCTTTTTATAATTTTCTGTTGTTTTTTTTTTTGGGGGGGGGGGTTCTTTTTTCGTTGTATTGACGCTAGAGTACGAATTCGGCCCATTTGGGCTTGTGATAGTTTTTCAGCTATAAATCTTATCTTAACTTAAATACTTTTGCTTAGGGGCTGTGAGGGGAGGGGGTCATGTTATATCCAAAGATGTAGTTATTGGGACTCTCAACGATGCTGAACAAAATGGTTATATCACAATTTTTATGCAGTCGATTTTGGGAAAAAAGGGGCGCGGGAAGGGGGCCTAGTTATCCTCCAATCTTTTTGGTCACTTAAAAACGGCACCAGAACTTTTAATTTCCGTTCGAATGAGCCCTCTCCCGATTTTATAGCATTACTGCGTCTATACGATCACCACTTGAAAAAAAAAACAAATAAACACGCATCCGTGATGTTTCTTCTGGCAAAAAAATTAAGACTAAATTTTTGCAAATAGGAGCTTGAAACCTTTATAGTAGGGTTCCCTGATACGCTGAATCTGATGGTGTGATTTTCATTAAGGTTCTCTGACTGGGGTATTTTCTCCCTTTTTCAAAATCTGTCTAATTTTCTCAGGCTCGTAGCCGTTGATGGGCAACATTAAACTTAACGAAACTTATATATTTGAAATTAAAATAAGCAGATTCTTTTGATATACCTATTAGGATCAAAATTTAATTTTTTAGCATTTCGGTTACCATTGAGCCAAGTCGCTCCTTACTTACAGTTTGTTATCACGAACTGTTTGATTTGGAAAATCTCTTCAAATGAAAAGTTTGTTGTTTTTTTTCTACAAACCTTTTCTTCCTCCTCTGGAAAATCTTGGCAGAATATCGCTCTTTTTCCTTGTTTATTCGGGTGCTCATGTTCCAATATTTAAAGGAAAGCTTTGAAATAACCCCAAGGGAGAGAGGCCTAAAAATAAGTTTCGATATTTGAATAACGTGTTGCCTCCAATCCGCCTGTAATCTTTCGAGAAGATAGCAAACAAAAGATACCAAATATAAGAAAATCTTGAAAAAAAAAAATTTATGGGAGGGAGCTCAAAATAAATTTGAACTCCTTGTCTTATATTTATAAATTGTATTGTTAAATTATCCTACTATATATTAGGGCCTTCGACATCTAGAAAAAACATTTCATAAATCGGATATTGTGTCAATTCAGATATAATTTAACCTTAATGGTACAACTTTTCGGAGCGAAGGTGTTATTCTTTCTTTTTATCAGAAAATTAAGTTTGTGTAGCTTCAAAATTAACCGCAAAAATTTTAAAATGAAAAAAAAAACTATCCTATCAAGTTTTTAAACAAAGCTATTAATATATTTTTTTTCAATAAATAAAATTTATCTGTTCTAAATAACTTCAAGTAACCTACAAACAACCTTTATAAATAGCCTTTATCCTATAAATGTTTCAAAACGCACATTTTATTCTTGCTCTTCATCAACAAATAATGTATATCTGTTCCGTATAACTGCAAATTTGGTATTTCGTTACATGGGAGACCAAACCAGAATAAAAACTTCCATTTTACTTATATACTTTAGAGATGTTTCTGTTAATAGCTTTATGTTCGTTTAACACTTTCGCGTTTTACACGAGGAGATGAGGTCCAAATAAAAAAAAAAGAAAAAAAAAGAAAGAAAAGGTCTTGATTCTACGTTGGCTCTTCACGCTCTTGAAAACCCAGATCACTTAGTTCTTTTTGATGAGGCAACATTGGTGTAAACAAAAAATGGTTTGCCACAATCTTTGGGGCAAACATTGGAAATAAAAAGGTACACAAGTAAAACTTTAAGCAGAAACACGGGGATACTTGTATATACCCTATTTATGATTAATAAAAAGAAATATTCCGTCTCGTTTTAGAATAAGATCAGTCAGTCTTGTTAACACAATTCGAATCAATAGACAGGGTGCATCTGTAACAATGGATAGAACTCATATGCCAATGCAATCTATTAGTAGACAAATCTCTAAAGTTAAGGTAAAAATGACGATTTTGGTTCTGCTTCGACTCTCCACGCTTTTGAATACCCAGATTATATTTTTTTTTTTTCATGATGCAACTTAGTGTCTACAATGAAGACTACTTTTACTATTCACAACTCACTGCAGCATCAAACCGCCTGACAACAACACAGCTACGCGAGCTCTTCCTCCTTCCCAGCCTATTCGGAGCTATTTGAAACCTATTTCAAGAGAGTCTCCCTCTTGAGACCCTCCCGAGAATTTCCCATTTTCCTTAAATTTTAGTTTACGACACCCTCCTACCCCATTCGGGGATGACCTGCTTTTTGTTTGGCCCTAGAAGGTTGGAGGACAAGGACTATCTTTAGCAATCTGTCATTCCACATCTACAGACCGTGTCCTAACCATTTCAGCCTTACTATCATTATTGCCCTAGACGGCGGGATTGACCCGTATTTTTTACAGCTTACTGTTTGAGAATTGGGATATGGCCAGTCGGTCGGGTACACAAAGTAACCCTCAGGCAATTTGACCCGCATTTTTTTTACAGCTTACTGTTTGAGAATTGGGATATGGTCAGTCGGTCGGGTACACAAAGTAACCCGTAGGCAATTTGACCCGCACTTTTTTTACAGCTTACTGTTTGAGAATTGGGATATGGTCAGTCGGTCGGGTACACAAAGTAACCCGTAGGCAATTTGACCCGCATTTTTTTTACAGCTTACTGTTTGAGAATTGGGATATGGTCAATCGGTCGGGTACACAAAGTAACCCGTCGGCAATTTGAGCCGCATTTTTTTTACAGCTTACTGTTTGAGAATTGGGATATGGTCAGTCGGTCGGGTACACAAAGTAACCCGTAGGCAATTTGACCCGCACTTTTTTTACAGCTTACTGTTTGAGAATTGGGATATGGTCAGTCGGTCGGGTACACAAAGTAACCCGTAGGCAATTTGACCCGCATTTTTTTTACAGCTTACTGTTTGAGAATTGGGATATGGTCAATCGGTCGGGTACACAAAGTAACCCGTCGGCAATTTGAGCCGCATTTTTTTTACAGCTTACTGTTTGAGAATTGGGATATGGTAAGTCGGTCGGGTACACAAAGTAACCCGAAGGCAATTTCTTCTGGAAAACATCTAACAAATTCCCCGTTTCACGGAGCGCCCTTGCTTCAGAACCATACTTGACTGCAGCTGTCATCACTGTAACTTCCAATATTCCAATGTTCGTAGCCTTATCTGCCTATTCTTTCAAACTTTTTTTCAACTGTGAATGGTTTTTCACAATCTTTTAGGGGGGTGATTGAAAAAAAAACGTTAGTAAGTACCTCGCTTTGAACATACTTACTTGGGATATCTTTATAAAACGTATTTATGATAGAAAGAACATTGAAAAGGCGATTGATTACCCTTTGACCGGTTTCAGCTCTTAAAAATGGCACTACAACTCAGGGGCGTCATTTTGAGGAAGACAAGGGGCTGGCAGTTGCCTCCTCAATAACTTAGTGAAAAATTATAATATTACCCATTCCTCTTGACTCTCCGGATATGGATCCCTCTTCCCCCTCAATAAAAGCCCTGTAGCTACGCCTCTGCTTGAACTTTTAGTCTCCAATTGACCGAACCTTCCTCCAAACTGGTATAGCACTCTGTTCTATAGGATAAGGGTATAAGAGAAAAACAATCCAAGGTAGGCATACCGATTTTGAACAAGTCAATAGTAATGAGTTACCCATTATGATGCTCATAAGCTGTAGGAACAAGTCGTTCGATATGCAGTGGTACGACAATTATTTTTCAAGCATCCACAAAGGAGGGAGGATTGATGAGCTCCTTTCCTGATTTCTTATCATCCAGTATTTCCTCCAAGGAAAGTGCTGGAAACTTATACCAAAAAATTTACTTAGTGTCGGGTTTGCTGCTCCCTCGAAAAATTCTCTGGAAAACACAAATTTTTGTTTTGGAGTGCTTGTAATATTTAGAATATATAAGAAATTACCAGTCATATTTATCAACGAGAAAGCTGATCAAAGAGACCTACTGATGAAGGGAACGTATTTTCAATATAATCCCCTCACTAAATATCTTCAATGAGAGGGATTCTGAAGCCATTTCTTTAAGAGTTCAGTCATTTTCCCTTCCATCCTCGTTATTCAACCCAGGCTGTGCAACAACATGAATCTAATTGTTTTGTTTTTTTTTATTTCAGTTTGATCCTGAAGGTTTTGGTGAAATTCCATGGGATGATTTTTTAAAAGTATTAGAAGCACCAGAGTTTCGCGTGGAAATTTCGGAACAGAAAGTACAAATTTTCCAGGAGAAAGCTGGACAACGGAAAGCAAATTCTATAACATTCCAAGATTTCGTAAACGTGGTAAGTTTTCACTTCCAGTAATTATAAAACCTGGTCTAAATAGTGCAAAAACTTAACGCATTTTTAGTTAATTAAGACGGGAGTTTAGATTTATAGTAAACTCCCGCCCACATTGGGGATTATTAACGGGGTTCCCCATTCAGATAGATACTTTATCAGGATAGGATCTGTATGTGAATACCTTTTCTCCAAACCTTAAAATGTTTTGGAGTTGATAATTTCAATGTAATAGGTGAGCTTCGTTGCAATGGAACGAGGCTCATGTCCATGAGATGCGACGATTGGTGATGTCAATGAACTACCAGTTGATAGAGAGTGGCCAGATGCGGTGCATTTGCCCCATTTTAGCACTTTTTGAGGCGATTACGCATTGAATTTATCAGATCGGCACATTTTTGGGTGGAAAATCGTTCATTTGGCGCGTTGTCACTTGAGAAATGGAGCTTTCGGTGCATTTTCGCTTTAATGGTGGCGTGACATTAAATCAAAAATCTGGTGACACCGAGTTGATGCACTATTGCATATTTGCAATTGTCTTCAACAGTTGAGGCCAAAACTGGGTTGAAAACCTCATGAGGTTTCTTTTTGTTTTTATGCTATTTAGTTTACTTTTTGTTTCTTTCCCAAATCCAAAGGATGTACCGGACATTTTGTTATTTTAATGAGATGTGTAGGTCATTTAGTGATTTATCAAATCAAAGTCACAGTAGACAAGCACCACAGAATGGTACTTGTGGCAAAGATATGAAGCCTTTTCAGGGACAATGTTTTTTTAGGGTTTTTCAGTCTCTATGGTCATTGTGTACAGCTAAACACTGTTGCTTAATTTTGGTTTTATTATATTAACCAGGCAAGTTAACATTGAAAGGGTTTCGGGTTTTCGTCTCCTTGAAATCCCCGGATATTAGAATTTCCTCATATTTCTCGTATGATTCACCTCCTTTTTTTAACTCATCTCTCCTCTCAAATAAAGCAGCGCCTACTAGCCTGACATAACAGACTCAAGGTAGCCTTTAAACTGGATTTAATAATAAATAAAAATACTTTTCTCTATCATGTTCCGTCCTCAACACATTTCATGAAGTAAAAACTCCTCTGCAAATAGACCCAGTAGATAAAGACCCACAGGGGGACACAGAAATCCAGTAATTTTTTTAAGGAATCGGTTCTAAAATTATGCCATTTGGATATTAGGCGCTGAAGTCCTCTCCCAATTAAAAAAAAGTCTATCTTTTGGATTCCTTTTAATAATATCGAAGTCTTTGTAATAAGCCTTAGAATTCCAGTTTAAACCTGGTCCATCCTGTATCCTAATCAACAAAAGGGTGTTTGCAATGCGGAAATATCTTTCTAATGATACCCCAAGCGGCACCTGTAGTACTTCGGATAGCTACAGGAAATCCTGTCCATTGGAAGGACATGTGTTTCCGATTCAGCTTGTTCCGCATTCTGGAATATGTGTAAATCATTCAGTTTACTGACCATTAAATGGATGTAACATACCTAGTTTAGAACAGGCACGTCGAACGCGTTTATGACCATAAAAACATCAAATTGGGACTGAATTAGAAAAGAGGATGAACATTGTTGAATATTGAGCGTCAAAGTTATCAATCTTATTGGTCTGCTACCAACTTGTCGGCAATCTGTCTCTACCTTTTCCTGGCAGTGCAAAACATGAATCTATGGACCGTATTGCAAAAAAGAAAAACAGTGTTAAACAGAAAATTAGGTTCATAGACGTCAATCTCAGTGGGCCACTAATAGCAACTTGTTAGGGTACTGCATCTGGCCCTGGTATAATCGCTTCTTTTATTGAAAAATACAGAAATTATCTTCAGAGGGTGTTATATGCGGGTTCATTAAATGGGTGTCTTCCAAAAACTAATACTTCTTCAAGTATGCCTTTTAGGTTGCAGAATGGCTGTCGAGGATCGGTGCCAATTCTTAATAAAAAGGTAAAAGGCGAAGTGGGTAGACTTACAATTGCAAGCAAAGTCTACGGTGTTTTAACACAGACGTCTACGAGGAGGAAGGGTGGAGAGGCTCAAGTATCCATCCATTTCCCCTTGGGAAGCTAGAAAAGGAAATATTAGAAATTGTGCAACATTTGGAAAAATGTGGCAACGTTTTGGAAAAATAATCTTTTTGGTTCAAACGTGTATCCCTCCCTAGGAGAACTTACTGGGTGCCTCTGAGCTCAAAAGGGATGTGGTATGGGTTTGGTGGATGGTTTCACTAAAGTGCTCATTATTGAAAGGCCTACTTGAGATACGCCTTTTACTCTTTAGGAGGGCGTGGTACGAGCTAAAACTCGGAAAAATACGCACCATAAAGTCTAAAAATTGTTTGCTTGACTTCCTAATTAGTGAAATGATCCGTAATCTAACAGGGCTTGTTGGGAACATGTTGAAAACAGAAGTTTCCACAGGAAAACAATAATGAGGTTAGAAATCTGATTGGACTTCCGTAATTTCCTTGTGGCGCGTGCTACGGTTTTAACAAAGGACCAATATTGAATATTTAAGACTATGTAAACAAAACACCCATGAAGGCGGAGGGAAGTATAATTTAATATAGAAATTTATTCAACCGATTCATTGTTCGTGTAGATTAAGGAATTAGCAAAGGGATTGGGGGGGGGGGGGACAATCATCTGTCTTAACAGGTAACATAGGACCTTGGAATTATTTTTAATGATCACTTTGTCCTGTTTGCTGTATCTTCCTCGGGGATCTTGAGCTAGTATTTGATCTACCTTTGAGCTTACATCCAAACCCCCTCCCCAGGGGGCTTTAGCTCCCCTTGACTTTTTGCCAAGTGTTTTTCTTGTGAGCTCCCAGCTCTTCTTTTTTATCAGGGTGCTGGATCCTAAGCAAGGACATCACGGCATTCCGTGCCTTTGAAGCGGCTTAATATATTGCCAAGGAACTTAAGAGAACATCTTTTGATGTTAAGGGATGGTTCTTCCTTATGGACACAGAGCTGTATAATTTGGCAGTTGGATATTCTAACCCGTCTATTCTTACGAAGTATATAACGAAAATAACGTTGATTGTGAACATCCAAAGCCCTCCTGCCTTCATCAATCATGTGTCGCAAGACTGTAGTAGCATGGCTCAAAGAAGTGCTAGGTAGACTTTGACCTTGGTTTTTGGTGGGAATTCCAAGTTTTGGTCATAGTGCTTGTTTCAGACTAGTCCCCGAGCTGACACTGTGTGTGCAGAAATATCTCTCAGGTCCTCCATCAGATTTTAAAATATAGCCATGATACTCATATTTGCGATATTTTCTATTGGCTTGTCATCAAGCTTATCCTGCAAAGGATTAGATCGGTTGATCCCAGTTTTTTTTTTTAGCCTTTGAGCTTCTCGTTGGTCAATTCAATACGCCTCGAGACCTGGGAGATATAATGAGTCATATCTTTGAATCCATAGGTGGGAATAACAATTCCACTTGAAAAATCGCTCACCGTCAAGATGCCGAAAAAAGTAATCTAGAAGAAAAGTTCTAAAAGAAACGGAGTATCATTTCTTTTAATTTATTTGTTTTTGGAATTATAAGTTTTATGGTTGTACGCCTCAATAAATACATTAAAAAAAACAAAAAACACATCAGCAGTGATGGTGATATTCCGACGGTCTCGCCAATTCTTCTTTTTAAATGACTGAAGCTCCTCTTCGAGTATTTTGTATTGTAGATGACCTCCTGAGGGTTAATTCTGCCTGATATCCGATGCCCGATGAAAGTTTTTGACAAATAGTCTTTCTTATTCCCTATTACTGTTTCCCATATAAAATTAATCAGTATGAGTGGGATTATGACGATTTATTGTCGTTGTCTTAATTCTGACGGGGATCTTGGAGATTTCCTCAGAAGGAGGACAAAGCACTCCGCTTGTTGAATACTGACAAGGAACGTCATGACACTTCTGAAAGAATTTTGCAAGGTTACTACCAAAATTTGAGGCTTTCGGTCCTCATTTCAATAGTGCCCTGGTGAACTATACGAGTCCTTGTGTCCTAGATGAAAGAAGATTAGGATGCTTAGTCATGCGCCTAATGCAGCAAGTGTATGAAGGTAAAAAAGAGCTATTTGGAGGAAATTTTTTGTAGTACATGATAGCTAGAATAGCAGGGTTATAATTTCCCTAAGATAAAAGGACGCAACTCATCTCTAATGGTCAGACCCAGAGAAATTGATACGATGTGCAACCTAAGAAAAATAAAAGGACACAAGCGCAGCAAATTATATGAAAAAAGAGGGGAAAGGACAATTTTGCACTTGTCTTGTTTAGAATTCATGACTAAATGCATGGACTACGGAAGTTCGAGAAACTTTATTTGCTTAGAACCAAACGTAGGGTTGCAGAGATGGGATGGAAGGGCTTGTGATAGATCCTTACATGAGAAAATAAACACCTAACTTCTAAGCGGGTTCGTAATGTTTTCTGGAATTACACAACTCCTCAAAATCCTACTTTTAATCTCAAATTTGTACCTGTTCTTCATATCAACTTTTTCTTTTGGAGGGGGTTCTCCCACCCAGATTGTGTGAGTGTGGGTACCGATATTCCGAATGCTCTCTTATTGTTGCATCTTTAAATCATCATAAGACGGCTTTTGCTTATACTTCCCTAAGGAAAAGTAATTGTTTGATTAAGCTCTATAAATGCAAAGAAATATACCCATTCAACAATGACCCCACATCGTTAGGGCAAACATATATTGTTGATGGTGAGATACTGCTGCTAAATCCATTAAAATAGAGTAGGTAAGCTGTAAAACTTAAGTGGATTTGGCTATTTGAGCATTTGTGCAAAGTTTTTGGGGCACGGGTTTCGGTGTTTCACGGATACTTGTAATTTCTGCTCTTTAAGTAAATAACTAAGGCTATGCATGGTTGAATAATCAACCAATAGCCAACTTAAATGACTGTGAAAACATTTTAGTTTACTGTAATTGGCCTTGTGTAGGAAAAAATATGTATAAATTTTTTTTAATCCAAAGTAAGGAGCAACATTAAAACTTAAAAGGAACAAAAAATTATTCCGTATATGACAGGGACTGTCCCTTCCTCAACCTTCTCTCTTTACGTTAAAGTTTCAAAGTTATTTGAAAATATTTCTCATTTGAATTCTGTTTCAGGAGTCGTTCTTAAAGAATTGGGAAAAAAAGTCAAACTTTCGCTTACGAAGCGAGGGATTGGGAAGGGGCAACTCCCCTCATATATTTAATAATTTCTGTTCGTTCCCAACGTGGGGTGCAAGACTTACCTGTGACGAATGGCAATATTTTGGTGGGTCATTGGCAGGACGTGCGCCCTTCGACTGACTATGCTTCAGAGCCTTAACTTTGAAAAAACAACAACATATCTATATGAATGAACTTGCATTCAATGCATTTAAACAGAAAAAAGATGCGTGACAATATTGCAATGACGTTATACACTGCATAAAAGGTGTTGTATTCAGACAGTAGTTTTCATTAGTATGACATATGCCTATAAGACGGAAAAAGATACCCAGTTGCCTAGGTGGCAAGATACCCAAATGCCTAGGTGGAGCATGAACCAAAATCGGTTAAGAACCACTGCTTTAGACTTTTACAGG
This sequence comes from Artemia franciscana, assembly GCF_032884065.1. Taxonomy (NCBI): domain Eukaryota; kingdom Metazoa; phylum Arthropoda; class Branchiopoda; order Anostraca; family Artemiidae; genus Artemia; species Artemia franciscana. The sequence continues at coordinate 18,098,524 of NC_088882.1, read as the reverse complement.
TAGGGAAGGGTAAAGGGTCAACAGCCGAATTCTTATTTGTAGTGATTTTTTTTGTTTTAAGTTTTGTGTTCTGTTTAAGTTTCACTTGTTTTAAGATTTATTTATTTCTTTACATTAATATCTGTTGTATCTTTGTTTTCTATGATTGTTGATTTAATTTCTGTTCTATTTTGGTTTCATTTGTCCTTCAATAGTAGTTTTTGTTCGTTTTGAGTTTACTTTTCTTTGAAAAACTTCTTTTTCGTATTGCCTTTTTTTAAATTAATCTCTTAAAAAGGGCACCAGAACTTTCAATTTCCAATAGAATGAGCCCCTTCCAAAGCTTCTACGACAAATCCTTCTATATAAAGTTGTTTTGGTGAAAATAAAAAATAAAATCAAAATAAATAGTACATTTTGCATTCTTTACTTAGGCAGCGCTATTGCGCTGCCTTTTATTATTTATGACACCTTTGGAATGGCTTAAAAGATCCTGTTGAAACTTTAAGGGAGTATTGTAGGGTAGGATTCGACCAAATTCTATATTTTGACTGGAAGGGAAATCAAATTGAACGACACTCGAAGTAGCATGTCATAATTGTCTTTGGAACAACTTTGGGGAAGAGTTGGTAATACCACGTGCTGTTGGAGAAAATAAGAGCAGAGGGCAAAATAATATTAAATTTACCGTAGGGGAAGTGGTTAAGCACTTTTTGTCTCCAATCAACGTAACAATAACGTTTTCGCTCTATAAAATTCTGTGTAATTTATAATTTATGTACGGTTAAGTAGTGAGATAAATTAAAATGTACAACGTGATCCCAAGTGTATCTGCAGAGTCTTCGGCTTAGGACGTTAAGTTGAAACTTTAAAAGAATTGCTAAAGATGGGGAGGGTGGGGGATGTTGAATTAGGACTTGAGGAAAGAGTAGGACTATATAATAAAAAACACCGTGCGCATCCAGGCTATTAAGATACCACATCTGCAGTATCCCGGGAGTGGGCCTTTGAAATTTAAATCCGATTTTCTAGTGTCCTTTCTAAGAGTCGGAAGTGACTTCAGGACAGCCACCCTCTCCCATGCCTCTTTTCGCTTCCCTCTCCCTTCCATGACATCAGACCAAAATTTTGGATTGTCATTTTATTCAGCATAGTCGGAAGGATTATAAATATGCCTTCGAAAATGACATGGCCCCCACAGCCTCTTGGACAAGAGCCATAATTGTCAAGGTTACTCTTAGGGTTTATCTCGGGAATTGCTTTGGGGTTTGAATTGAAACTTTCCAGGAGTCTTGTACGGGTCAACTGGACCTCACGCTTTGACTTAGTGAAGGGGGAAGGGTTAAATCAAAAACACTGTATGTATCCAGGTCATTGAAAAAACATATATGCAATATCACGGAAACGGTATTTGAAATTAGAATTATAGGCACTCTGTTTGATAAAGGTGATTTCTTAAGTCTTATTAACCGATGATTTGGAAATACAAAGTGATTATATCTTTTATATTGACTTTGTGTATATTTAAGCAAACAAGTAATTGCAATAAGATATAATAAAAAAAGATTCTTATAATGAAATGTATGGCAATATGCGTCTATATTCAACGCTGTGACAAGAAGAAGGTCAGGATGGCTTCAGCTCAATAGAAGGTCAAAAATTATGCAGATTTTAATCTTTTTCAATAACAACTCCTCTCTCCATCCGCCCAAAAAATATTTCGTCCCGTAAAACTATTTAAATGTTTGAACAAACTTACTGTTATTCAAAAATTTGGCCTGCATATTCCTATTTTGTCCAAAATTTTTATAGCAATGTAAAATCTTAATTCATAAGGAGAAAATATGAAAAAAGATCGACAAATGTTCCTAGTATTAATCAACAAAATAATATGTCACCTAACAACGGACAGAAATTAATCTAAAGAAAAACACTTTTATAAAAAGTTTATCAAAGAAAAGTAAAGAGCTGTACCAACGAAAGACGAACAGAAATAAAGTCATATAATAACCCGAAGACGAGTAGAAATGCTATCATTGGCTGAATGGGACCCAGAACGAAAAGGAATTGTAATTAATGATAAAGTCAAACTTAAAACTAACAAAAATTGCCATAAATAGGAGTAGAGCTAAAGCCCCCTTGGCATTCTAAAGACCAGAGCTTCGTCTGCTTGAAACTGTAAATGTTTTGTATTTCGACCCAAGTGTTTTTATTTGTTACGACATTAACAGCAACACACACACACTCACACACACACACAAAATTCTATCAAGGCTAATCAAGATTTACAAAAAAGAGTTGTGCTACCCGTCCCCTTCTCTCCCTCAGTATTTTGAAAAGCATCATATTTACTAAAACATCAGCAACAAAAAGAAAGAAAATCACCATAATAGTCAGATTACTGAAAATAAGTTTCGAAAGTAGGCCGATTGTTTTATTTGAAATGTAATGATATTCAATCCTGGAAGTCTAAGCAGTTTTTGATATGTTAATGTTAATGATAATAAATATCATTGCATATTACATATGAGAAAGCGTTAAAATATGTTTGTTTTGTGTAAAACGCGTATGTCGCTCTAGTCTTTAGAAACCATAGTTCTGTTTGTGGTAATTTCTATTCGTTTTAAGTTTGACTTGATTATTCATTGTAGTTTCTGTTCATTTTTGATCTCATTTATTATTTATGGTGTTTTCTCTTCGTTTTGCGTTTGAATTATTATGACTATATTTCTTCTCGTGTTCTGCTTTAATGTATCTCTTAATTATTTTTTTTTGAAATTTCTTTTAAATTAATTTCGAAAAGCAAAGACAATAATTGAGCTCTTTCTCTCAAAGCATTATTCTGAAAAGTTAAACTTTGATTTTAAAGAGTCGGGCTTGAGATGCGGTATTTCTCCTTAAATCAAACAGTTCGTGGTAACGAACTGTAGTAAGGAGCGACCCGGCTCAATAGTAACCAAAACTCTAAAAAATGGAATTTTGATACCAATAGCTACATAAAAAAAATCGCATTTTAATGCTGATTTCAAATACATAACTTTCATCGAGATTAGTCTGACCTATCAAAAGTTACGAGCCTGAGAAAATTTGCCTCATTTTAGAAAATAGGGGAAAACACCCCCTAAAAGTCATACAATCTTAATGAAAATAACACCATCAAATTCAGCGTATCAGAGAACCTTATTGTAGAAGTTTCAAGCTCCTATCTACAAAAATGTGGAATTTCGCATTTTTTGCCAGAAGACAAATCACGGATGCGTGTTTATTTTATTTTATTATTTTTTTTCCAGGGGTGATCGTATCGACCCAGTCGTCCTATAATGTCGCGGGAGGGCTCATTCTAACGGAAATTAAAAGTCATAGTGCCCTTTTTAAGTGACCGAAAAAATTGGAGGGCACCTAGGCCCCCTCCCACGCTCATTTTTCCCAAAAATCACCGGATCAAAATTCTGAGATAGCCATTTTATTCACCATAGTCAAAAAACCTAATAACTATGTCTTTGGGGACGACTTACTACCCCACAGTCTCCCTGAGAGGGGTTGCAAGTTACAAACTTTGACCTGTGTTTACATATAGTAATGGTTACTAGGAAATGTACGGACGTTTTCAGAGGGATTATTTTTGGTTTTGGAGGGAGAGTTGATTTGGGGAAGGGGTGTTACGCGGGAGGATCTTTCCATGGAAAAACTTCTCATGGGGGAAGAGACTTTCAATGAAGGGGGCGCAGGATTTTTTTGCATTATTTAAAAAAAACAAGGAAAAAATAAAATAAAATATGAGAAGTTTTTTCTACTGAAAGTGAGGAGCAGCATTAAAACTTAAAACGAGGAGAAATTATTGCGCATATGAGGGGTTTACCTCCTCGTAATACCTCGCTCTTTACGCGAAAGTAATTTTAGTAATTTCAGCTATTTATTCTACGGCCTTTGTGATTCAAGGGTCATTCTTAAGGAATTGGGACAGAATTTAAGCTTTAGTGTAAAGAGCGAGGTATCGACGAGGGGTGAACTCCCTCATATACGCAATAAAAATATACGAACATAGAAGTTCGTTACGTAAGTTAATTCGTTAATTACGAATATTTTTACTAATGAAAATGTTCGTAAAACAATTAAAAGTTCTAGTTGCCTTTTTAAGTAATCAAACAATTAGAGGGCAGCTAGGCTTCCTCCCTCTCTCCTTTTTTCTCAAAATCTTCCGATTAAAACTATGAGAAAGCCATTTAGCCAAAAATGAAATTAATATGCAAATTTCGTTTTAATTATTTATGTTCGGAGAGCCAAGATCAAAACATGCATGAATTAAAAAACGTCCAGAAATTAAATAAAAAACAAGTTTTTTTTAATGAAAGTTAGGAGCGACATTAAAACTTAAAACGAACAGAAATTACTCCGTATATGAAAGGGGCTTTTCTTCCTCAAGGCCCCGCTCTTTACGCTAAAGTTTTTTCCTTTTTTAAAAAGTAGAGCTAAGAGAAAGAGTCAAACTTTAGCGTACAGAGGGAGGCGTTGAGGAAGAAAAGCCCCTTTCATATACGGAGTAATTTCTGTTCGTTTTAAGTTTTAATGTCGCTCCTTACTTTCATTTAAAAAAACTTGTTTTTTTATATTTAATTTAGGGTAAAACTGGGTTGCTCTATGGTACTAAAACCAGTAGACATTAATTATAATAAAAAAGTTTGCGAATGAAAGTAAAAGCGACATTAAAAAAATTAAATGAGCAGAAGTTATCCCGTTTACTTGGGAGGCTATCCCCTCCTCAATCCCCTGCTCTTTACGTTATTGTTCGAGGTTTGTCACAAATGCTTAAGAACAAATGCTCAAGCAAAAGGTCAGTTCATTGACGTTCATTTACTTTAAATGAGACAATTTTCAGTTCAAAGGCTGTAAAGGGCAATTTGTTGCACTCGTAAATACTCCGTGCATAGTGCGTCATTGTGCATTGTGCGTAAATACTTTATGCCTCGTATACGGAATAATTTTTGTCTGTTTTAAACTTTGATTTTGCTCTTTACTTTCGTTTGAAAAAAACTTATGTTTTGGGAAATAATTTCTGTTTGTTTTAAGTTTTAATTTCACTCTTTACTTTTGATTGAAAGTAAAAATTGTTTTTTTTTTGGAAAAGAAATAAGATGTCGAAAATATACTACACAGTGTGAAATGAAAGGTTAGCTTGTCTTTTTTGAACTTAGTTCATCAAAGAAACTGTAGACAAATATACTTTACCAATCGATTCAGCATGAAAATGTGCCACAGCAACTGTATAAAATGTCCTCTTATCCCCCTGTTTTATGTATGGGACAGTATATCAGCTAAGCACAAAATCAGAATACTTCCCGTTGAGAACCCGCCCTAGCTAATTTTACTAGGTCTGGCTAAGTTTCAGACAAAACTAATGGGTTTTATGTTTGGTCCCAGGATTACTGATGGAAAATCTATTTTTTCTTATGCATTGAAAAAAAAAATCTGCCTTACCCAATTACATTTAGGCCTTTCAGAAGACGGGCTCATATGCAATTGCGCCATTCGCCCTTCTCTGTTGGCTGTCCCAGCAACAGCTATTATTTCCAATAGCATAAATTATCATCGTAGACAGAATTTCAGCCTCAAATAATAACGCCTCATTTGCTGTCAAATAGGGGCACACTTATCACACATGAAATTCCATTCTGCCCAATTACCCATTCGCCCCCTGATTTCCCAAAAGTGATACAAACCAAAGATAACAATTTTTCGCCTAAAGTGCATCTAAATACAAATTCACACGCTCTGAAAAATTTGTACTTTATCACGATTAGGTCTAATTTCTTAAAGATTCAATAATAGGCTTAAAGCAGGATTAGAGTCATACCTATTCCATCAACTTCAATGAAAAATGGTGACAATAGGCCTGTTCCCCATTGTCACTGACTAAAAAATGGTGGCATGGTTCGACGTTTGGAATTATTTATAAGGGTCGGAGATAAAAGTGCCTCTTTGGGAATAGTACTTTCTCACCTATTTTTCTAGATAATCTGCTTTGGTATAAACTATGCAGAAGATATGAAAATTTCTCTCAGTTAATGTCATATTAAGGAGGCTTGGTTACGGGGTTTGAGCCCCTTCCCCGAATTTTTGTCTGGCTCGTAAAAAAGTAAAAAAGAAAATGTATTTAAACAATTTTTTGATCCGCTTTGTAAATTCTTTGTCGTAAACCCTCTCCCCTGAACAAAATCCTAGATACAGCTCTTAGTTGTTAGTTTTTTTTTTTTTTTTTAAAGTCTTGCTTCCTTTAAGCCTTGCTAAACATGGAGCCACCAAATTCAGTTTTTTTTTTTCTTTTCCTTTCCTTTTTTTGGTAATGCACCCTCGTTTTAAATCTTTTGTACGAACCTGAATAAGCTATAGAATCATAGACGGATACAGATCTTACTATCAAGGGAGTATAAGGATTTTTTTTCTAGGTGGAGATAGTGGTGTAAAAAAGCTTTTTTTTTAGACGACATGTGAAAGAAAATGAAATTATCCCGGGCAACGATGTAGGACACTGTCATCGGGAAAGGGTAGGGGGTGCGTGAACGTGTTTTGCACCGTATTTTTGCAATTTTACAGGGAATGAGGACATCAGAACTATCTTAAATGTATTTTTTCTCTAAGTGAAGGTCACATATTGTATATGACGCATTAAGGAGCCAATGTGATTAAACTCGTATAACAAACAACTGAGTCATTCCTAATGAAAAAAAATGCATCCTCTAATAATGAAAAAGGGTATTTGTTACTCTCTGCGTGTTTTGAGAATACTTCATTTTTAGCGTGGTAAAATTAACACAAAAAAATAGAATGGACCGAGTGCTGGGCCGATATAGTTTGTGTTATTTTATATTGCCAAACATTATTTAGTTTTATTTCCATTTTTATGAAGTACCAAGTTTAGAGTCTCTCAAGTGCTTTGGCACTAAATTCTGTAAAAAAAAAGAAGAAAAAAAAACCAAATTTGGCCGCTGAATAGCCATGTTAGAATCATACATAGACCATGTTACTCTTTATTCTTGCATAGACTTATTTAACTAAACTAACTAGATCGGGAATTATCTTAATTGTGTTTTGCGAATCTCCACTTAACCACTTTAGGCACCTACAGGTGAGGGGGCTGCTGGCCCTGCAATCCACCCAGTCCTCAAGCTTTTTATGACTCTCCATAATTTTCATTTTTCTTGTAATCTGTTTTTTTTTTTTCAGATTTACCCCCCTCCCTCTGAGATATCGCTTCCGCTCTAAAACTTATTTTTAGTCAGTGAAACCTCGAGAGAAACAATTAAAGACAGTGGGTTTTATCCACCTTCTTGTTTTGTTTTGTTTTTACGAAGCTTTGGAGCTTTAGATATGACACCGACAACGCGTTAATTCATCAAGTAATCTATTTGCACAATTCTCTAATTTTTTTTAGATATTCAGGTACTCAAAAAATCAACCAAAACAGTATATTCGTTTAAAATTCTGTAAAAATTTCATTTTTAACCTAAAGATCACCGAAGGTGCGTTGGAAAAGAAAGATCGCTTAGAAATGTTGTCGTGGCCTTTACGACTCCTAAACTGTAATTCAAACAAGACTAGTTTAACTGAGGTACGTGCTGAATTTTTTTTTTCGTTCAGAGGACCGCATTTTGGGACTCAAAGTAGAAAAAAAAATGGAACAGGTAGACTGTTTGGAAAAATAAAGTATTTGAACTATGGGGAAACATTGTTAATTTGAATATTTTCAAGTCAAGGGCATGAACCCTAAGCCTGTTCTTCATCTGCATAAGTATATGGTTCAACTGAACCTCATCACCATCTTTACATATTTAATCGAATTTTTTCAGCTGCAAATTGCTGAAGACTACAATTTACCCTTAATATTTTTCAATCGTTTATGGACGTTTGTTGTTGAGGTTATTAGATTTTATGGAAAATGTTAGCAAAAAGGGTGTTTCGAACAGGAATAAATAAATAAAGAAGTCATTCGCAGATATCACCTATCTATAGTATAGGGTAAATACAATATAGGCCCCATCAGTGAAACTGAGGTCACTATCATTTTCACTTTTATTGTTCGCGGATGATATTATCGTGACCGCAAAATCAGCAGAACATTTATGGATATTGTTAAATTTGGTGGAAGAATACCTTGGCACGAAAAAATCAAAAGTCAATGCAACAAAAATTTAAGCTTTTATATTCCAACGTCGTCGAAAGCCAAGCAAAAAAGAGAAGGAATTTTACTTTAAAGGAGAAATGCTAGTAGTAGTAGCAGTGGCAAAATAATTGGCCTTTCAATTGCAATTTTCTGTGTTTAATTTATTTTCATATTCAGCTTTTTGATATGGGCGTAGTCAGCTTTTATAATATACCCCTAAGGGGGGTGGGTGTGCTTTTCTTCTACAATTCTTTTTTTCGTCAGACATATCACTATTAGATCCTATACAGATATTTTTGATAAGTTTTTGGTCAACCTAAGTCATGGAAAGAGGATAAACATCCGCTGTATAATTTTGTTTGCGCATTACTTGATTGTTTTGACTTTTTAAGAATAAAAAAAAACATGTGTAGTGATGAATTTGATGAAGTTTATAAACGAGCAAATTGTCTCTCTCAAGCCTAAGGGATGTATATGGTATTTTTTCACTTGTGAGATAATTGCTAAAACTTTTATTAAGCTGTTCTCAAAGGAAAGATCTTCGGAGCCCTTTGGTCCTCCTAAATTGCTCTGCTGATTCTCCCTTCAAGAACAATTTTATTCACATTATATTTTATGTAATTTTAAAAATATCATATATTCACATCAAAATTTTACTAATACTAGGATTTAACTAGTGCTAATTTGAGTAGCCAATCAGAAAATTATATAAACCATCTGATTGGCTCAAATCGGAGCTACCTAAATTGTGGTATTAATAAAATTTCATTATAGCAAATGGTTTTGCCAATTTTTTCAAACGTGTGAAAATGTCAGAACGACCTGGCCTGACAGCACTGCTAGAAATTCAAAGACCTAGCAGAAATTCGAATAGAATAGTGGTGGCCGGTTTTGAAACTAAACTACATTGTAGGTGAAAGTCATGACATTTTTTGTGGATCTTTCTTATGTGTTTTATTGTAGAGAATCTTCTGAAATGTATTTCAGAATTACTCAGTCACATTGACTTCTAACAAAATTATTCAGTACTTAGTGGAAGCAAGGTTTGGTTCATTGTGGGCTGCATATGCTGTACGTATATTTAGAGAATACCCTAGTGACTATCAGGTAGAGAATTAGCCTGTTTTTTTTATTCTGAAACTTTAAAACATTTTTAAAATGTGCTAGTCACATTTAAGCAGTTGCGTTTCTGGCCTCTCTTGTGCCCAGGACCAAATCTTGATTAGCCCCCCTCCCCTTGTGTCTCCCACAAAATTTTTGGACCATATTTGGCAAAATTTTCATATATTAAAGAAATTGTTTTCAATTTATAATTTAATTAATGACGTATTAGTTATTTTAGTTTATTAACTGCCCCCTCTACTTTATTTTAATAAAAATAGAATTTCGAACAATACAAATTGATCATAAATATTTGATTATTTATTTGAAATTTCGCGCCCCTAAAATATCTGCTCCCGGGGCAAGCCCATCTATCCCCCCCTAAAACCACCTCTCCATTCAAGCAAGTCCGCAGGATTTTTTTATTGAAGGAGGGGTAATAATAAAAACATCTAGGAGAGAGGGCAAAATTTAAAAAAAAAAATTTCATTTGATAATTTGAATTAGAATTGCCCAAAAATTCAAGAAAATTTAGGATTTCGGGGGAGGACCCCTCCTTCCCTGTACACGTCCCTGGAATTAAGATGGTTCCTGAAATGCTCATATAAGCAAATTACCCTAATTAAAACACAAAATAACAAAATTGTTGTTTTCTTTTTTATTTTTGGAAGAAAAATTCTAGTCGACTGGACCTTTTAAACGAAATAAAAAATAAATAAAGTTAGTAAATAGCTAATATCCTGTCCTTTTGCATTAGTATTTACAATTTACTGTTCGGAAGTAAAGGGAAGTACATCGCGTGAAAGATCCGTGGGACCCCAAGTATCGGAAGTCGTCAGGAAGTGAGCTTACAATAAAACGACATGGATGACTTGTTTTCCTTTTACTTTACTAAGTAGATTTTAAATAAATACAATTGTGCCGGTGCTAGGTTTGATTGCTCTAACGTGATTGTTAGATTTTTCTTTAAATGAAGGAATTATGGCATCTTATCATAGATATAAGGCTAAATTACAAAGAGAATACGAAACATAGATACATACATATATGAGCATTAAGTGTAGGGAGGGTACCAACAGGTTTTTTTTAGGACGGAAGTGGTTGAAAGTATTTAAAGAGGACATTATTATACATGAATTGTGCAGATTTTGCTGGAAGGGTGAAGGGGAATTTTTTTCTAAAGTGAAGGAATTATGGCATCTTATCAAAGATATAAGGTTAAATTACAAAGAGAATACGAAACATAGATACATACATATATGAGCATTAAGTGTAGGGAGGGTACCAGCATGTTTTTTTTAGGACGGAAGTGGTTGAAAGTATTTAAAGAGGACATTATTATACATGAATTGTGCAGATTTTGCCTGAAGGGTGAAGGGGAAATTACAAAACGAGAAAAAATTAAGCCAATGAAACAAAATAAGAGAAAGAGTGGCAAAGGCCCAAACTAATTTGCGCCCAGTACAAAAAGAGGTTTCGAAGAATCGACAATGAAAAACAGAGACTGTGAAAAAGCCAAAAAATTAAAATATAACAATAAAACTGTTCTGAGTGTGTTACTCTTGTGTGAATGTGCGAGTTGCCTAAATTAAGGAAGGAACGTTTCATGACGACAAAATTAAATATATTGAGTTGATGGCCTCCTATCTTACTTGGGCGATTTTATGTGCAGTAATAGATTTATTAAACAGGAAAGGCGTGTTTAAGGCTTTAGGTCTAAGTTTTTCTTCTTTTTTTTATTTTATTAGAATGGGCCTTTCGTTAGGTCGGAATTGCTTGTGATTTTTTTTCTTTTTTTTAAGTTCTTTCTTGTTTATATATATATATATATATATATATATATATATATATATATATATATATATATGTATATATATGTATATATATATATATAATCCTTGGACCTCTTTTTCTGCAAGCGTCACCATATTCACAAGGAGTGATGCGGCTCAATAGTAACCGAAAGTCTAAGAAACAGAGTCTTGACAACAATAAATACAGCAAAAGAATCTAATTTTGATGCTTATTCAAAATACAAAAAAAAAATATATCAAGTTTAATGTTACTCATAAAAAGTTACAAGTCTGAGAAAGTTGGTCCAGTTTTCGAAGAAGGAGGGATCGCTTCCAAAGCACCAAGTGATCTTAATGAAAATCACACCATCAGATTCAGTGTATCAGAGAACGTTGCTGTAGAGGTTTCAAGCTCCTATATACAAAAATGTAAAATTTGTGTTTTTTTTTGCCTGAAGAATGATCACGGATACGCGTTTATTTAATTTTTTTGTCCAGGGCAGATCGTATAGGACCAGTGATCCTAGAGGCTTGGGAGAGTGCTCATTTTATAGGATATCAAAAGTTCTAATGCCCTTTTCAAGCGACCAAAAATATTGGAGGGCAGCTAGATTCCCTCCCACACCCCTTTTTTCCCCAAATTCACCTTATATAAATTATGAGATAGTCATTTTATTCAGCATAGTCGACAGATCTATTAACTATATTTTTCAGGATAATTTGACCCCACCCTAGTCGCCGGGGAAGGTCTGCAAGCTATGGACTTTGCCCATTGTTTACATATAGTATTGATTATTGAGAAGTAGGCTATACAGATATTTTCGGGAGGGGGATTACGTGGGAGAATCTTTCCATTGAGGAATTTTCGTGGGGAAAGGAATTTTTCATAAAGGAGGAGCCAGATTTCTCGGCATTATTTGAAAACAATCAGGAATTAAATAAATAACAATTTTTTTTCAAATAAAAATAAGGCACAACATTAAAACTTAAAACGAACATAAATTATTATGTATACGAAAGAGTCGCCCCCTCCTTAATACCTCGCTCTTTACGCAAAAGCTCTTTTTCGAACTTATAAAAAAGCTTATTATTCTAATAGTTATTATTAAATAATTGGAACAAAAAAAATCAGACTTTAGACGGGGCCAGAGAACGGAGAAGAACGGATCACTCCTTGACAGAAGAAAAACCTACAAATCAAAAGCCGAGGTATACATTAGGACCACACTAATAGTACTTAAATAGGGAGTACTTAAATAGTACTTAAATACTTAAAGGAGGGGCCAGATTTCTCGGCATTATTTGAAAACAACCAGGAATTAAATAAATAACAATTTTTTTTTCAAATAAAAATAAGGCACAACATTAAAACTTAAAACGAACATAAATTATTATATATACGAAAGAGTCGCCCCCTCCTTAATACCTCGCTCTTTACGCAAAAGCTCTTTTTCGAACTTATAAAAAAGCTTATTATTCTAATAGTTATTATTAAATAATTGGAACAAAAAAAAAATCAGACTTTAGACGGGGTCAGAGAACGGAGAAGAACGGATCACTCCTTGACAGAAGAAAAACCTACAAATCAAAAGCCGAGGTATACATTAGGACCACACTAATAGTACTTAAATAAAAAGCTCAATGCGGTACTTTAGGCATGCCTCTCGTTTCCAATGGTAAAGGGCAATAATTATGCTAAAAACAGATGGTTTGCAAAACCCCTTTTTCCAATAATCCTATCAATTACATCCTATTTAAGTACATCAACAAATTTTCCACATTCAGGCATTAGAAAATACCCAATTTTCGCCCGACTTGCCCTTTAAAAAAATAATAGGTATTTAGAACCTTTTTGGCATGTAATTACGTGTATCCCAATGTGGGTGGTGGTAGTTTTGAACAACTTTATTTGGATGCGTAATTTGTTGGATGAATTGGTATATGTCGGAAAAAAGACAGTAAATAGCTTTGATTAACTAGATTTTTCCTTTGTTGGCCGAAGCAGGATTGTCACCAAATTTTTTATCCATCCAACTATGTTTTGGTCATTAAAATGGAAATTTGTGTTCTCGGGAGTCTAAATTTGATCTCTAGAGTTTAGCTTAAATGTGCCTTTAACTGAAGTTGAAAATATTTACAAATGTTTAAAAATATTTGCTAAATCCAAGATTTGTTCACGGAATAGATTATTGTAAGTTTTGAATGTGGATCTTAAATAATTCGGTACTTTTTAGTTATACCGACCACACTCATGTTCTCGATCTGAGTAAGACCGGTTTCTCTGTCTGCATTCGGAGATAATTAGATTAGTCTCAGTGAGATAAATTACTATATATGTGTATTTTAATTAACGATTTTTTATATAGAGGTGGTTAGGTTAGGTATCTAGGTACTTCTTTGTTAGCTAGCGCACATTCGAGAATTTGTGTCGCAAACATGAGACAATAACCGGTTTCACGGTCTTTATACCAGACAATTCGGCTCAGTAGGAAACTACATTGAAGCCATATTTTAATCAAATATTTAGTTGGTATTTTGGTTAGGTTACAATAGGTTTGTTGGTACTTGTGTTTTATAGCCACCACGCTCAAGTTCTGTCGAGAAGAGAAGTTTGGTTAATGCTAATGAAATAAAACAAAATACGATTAAAATATAATACTCTATCAACAAAATTATGAAAACTACAACAAAGAATTATGGAAGGGGGCCACCCAGACCGTATTATATTAAATACGTAACCTAAACTAATCTAACCTAACCAAAATAACAAATAAATATTAATTAAAATATAACTACAATGTAGTTTCCCACCGAGTCGAAACTAATATTGTCTGGTATGAAGACCATGAAAACCGGTTATTGTCTCATGTTCACGATACAAGATCTTGAGTGTGGTGGCTATAAGACAAAAGTACCAGTTTGTTAAGGGTACGTATTTGATATAATGTGGTGTGGGTGGCCCCCCTTCCATACATCTTTGTTGTAGTTTCCATAATTTTGTTACTACACTATTATATTTTTATCATGTTTTGGTATATTTCATTATGATTAACCTAACTTCAGTTCTTGAGTGTGTACTAGCTAACAATGAAGTACCTATATTTAATCTAATTTGTTCTGAGCGGCCTGATTTTTATAATTCTCTATTGTAGTTTCCATAATTTTGATTCTTAAAGTATTATATTTTCATCATACTTTGGTATATTTCATTGTGATTAACCTAAATTCAGTTCTTGAGTGTGGTTGGGATAATTGGCTTAGTCTCAGTGAGATAAATTAAAGATAAAAACAAGTACCAATGATTCTTTCAAAATTAAGTGGATTTTATTGTTATGTATTCTTTACCTTTTTCATCAGACAATGCAAAAGTATATAGTGGTTTAAAAAAATTGAGCTAAATGAGACACAATCTTGTGTATGCTAAGTAAAACAGAATGAATAACCTTCTGGCCGTCTTTACGCCTCTGCTTAAAGGGAGACTATGCAGATGCGTACAAAACACGCACATGCGCAAAATACACATATATTGACAGATAAAAATAGACCCTTGCGTACGCTCACAGGAACTGACACACACACACACAAAAACACAAGGCTAAGTCTACTATAAAAACCTTCTGATGCAATGTCAGATTATAGTCAAACATTTGACTTCTTTTCAATCTATCACACCCCTCCTTCTTTTACAGCCTGTCAATACCCGTTCAAAGCGGCTCTAATAAAGTTAAAACTTCAGGTAGGGGGGTAGTGAAGAACCACCGAAATTCCTTGCGTTTTCGGCTTTTTCAAAAAAGGGTGATAAGTTATCATTGTGAATTTGTGTGACAATTTTGTTAAGAATGTAACAACTCTCGCTAAACCCTAGGTAGACTACCCGTAACGACCCCCCAAAAAGCCATTGGTTTCGAAATTAGTATGAAATAAGCCCCCTCCCTCCTAGGGTTCTGTCAGTACATTAGCGACCACCAAAATATACCCCTGATTTTTAATTAGTTGCTATTGTCCATAAGCTACTCATAAACTATCCAACGCTAAATCTTTTCTTCAACCTGTGTCATTTATGTCATAATCCGTTTGCAAATAGGTTAATAAAATGAATGACAAAATAAACTACTAAATCAAATGAGAACAATTAGTCGAGAACAAATTAGAACAAATTACGAATTAGTTTGAGAGGATTCAAAAGGTGTCAAGTTACAAAACATAATTTTAAGAGGGAGATCAACAGAATTTGGGGCTTTTTACGATGAATAATAATTAGTTTTATATTTGTTTTAAATAAGAGTTTCTAGACCTACAGGAGCAGGCAGTAGGAGTACGGGCAAGGATTAAATGAGTAAGATCTTTTTTACAGGGATGGAATAAAGAGCAGTATGCATTGATCCCTCTACCAGTGCTAAAAACAGCGCGAGAATGTTAGGTCACTTATACATAGCCTGGGACAAATCATGGTGACGGAAAGTCTTTCGACTTGGGTGCAGTTTAACTTTCTAAAACTTTTATTTTGTTTTCTTATATTATGTGGATCTGATGAGCCAAAAGAACCTGGAAATGCCCACTAATTCCTAGACAGGGACACAAACTTCATTTCTTTTTGGAGGGACTTGGCCCTCTCCTCAAAGGAGATATTTAATGGTTTATCTGATCATGGAGCCATGGGAAGCTGCTTCTCTTCAACACAGGTCAATGCGGTTTTGGTACCAATAGTTTCATTTAGAAGCATATATGTAAAATAACTACAACATTAGTTAAAATGAGGTGATGGAAAATGAATCCCACTAAAGCAGGAGGGCGAGAGTAAATTTTCAGTCTTAATATTTAAAAAAATGCTACACAGTGTTTGATTGTTTTCGTAAAAATAATACTGCAGAAAGAAGAGCAGAAAAAATGAATAATTGCGTCAAACATGAAATAAAGACTCTATTGATGAATCAATAAATTTTGAAACGAACAGAAATTCCGATAAACAGGAGTATGGCTACCCCCCCCCCTAAAGTTTCTAAAAGTTTTGCGTCATTTAAGCTTTCCTGTAAAAAAAAATATACATATATTTATTTAAAGCAAAGCACTTTCCCTTTTATAATTGCAACTTCGAAAAATCAAAAATTGCTGAGATATCCAGGAATTAGTATCATTATATATTAATCAGTCGGTCCGCTTTCATAAGTTTTTTCCTTTCATCTTGGTTATTATGGTGATTTTATATATCTGTTTTTTGCCGATGTTATGATAAATAAAAACCACTTTGTTCAAGAGAAAATATAAAACGACAATCACACTCCAGCCGTCTAAAGAGGTTGGGAGGGAGGGGGTAGCACTACTCATATTTGTAGGCCTTGATTAGCCTTCATTTATCCATGAAGACTGTCTGTTCAATGTCTGAAGGCAATATCTGTTCGCTTTAAATTTCAGTTATTATAAGTCTTTTTTTTTCGCTCACCCTAGGTTTTAATATGGCTCTTCACTTTTCCTTAAAATCTTTCTAAACGTTTTTAAAATTGATTTTCGTTCATTTTTGATTGGCATAGTTTTATTATTATGGTTAATGTAAGGATATTTTTCATCGTTTTTAAGTTTTTATGCTGAAGAAACAAAACACTTGATTGTAATTTGAATGTTGGACGAAATCTTAATATCCTGTCAAAGTTTAGATTGGATGTAGTATGATGTAATAATTTTTAATAAAAAAAAAAAACTTACTAATAGAGTTCTCTAATAATTTTGATCTTCTACACGAGTGAAGCCATCCTGAACCCCCCCCCCCCCATCCCAAAGATACTCTTGAATGCTCACTTGTCTTAATCAACTGTTTTATTAAAAGAAGCTTCGTATCTTATATTTTGTTGTAATAATTTGTTTAAATTATTGCATGTCAAGGTCATCTAGTAAAAAGAGTAGTGTAAAAAATAATAATAACAATAATAATAAACCTGTTACCAATTTCCTTTAGAACATCCCGTAGACTGGAATATTAACCAATCTTTAAACCCTGTGAATAAGGAAAGGGTAGAAATAAGGAAAGCAAAAGCTTCTCATTTTTGAATTTGTATTTATTTATTTTTTTTTTATTTTCATAATTTTATTAACGGTTACTTGGACAAAAATTATAGATTTCCCAGACCGTAAATATTTAGTAATAATGAATATCAAAGCTACAGGTGCTAGAATGGTGAGGGGGGAGCAATTTCCTTTTCCTGACCATGAATTTTAGTTAAAATATTGCTATGAACGAAAATGCAACGAAAAATACACACACACACACACACACACACATACACACACACACACACATATATATATATATATATATCCAAAAGTGCCGTTAAGCTTCTACTTAATCCCCACAGCTGTTCTTAAGATTCTGTAGATTTGATATTTGGGTGACGTGCACGTTCAACTCCATCCCCAAGCAAAAGTGTATTGTTGCACTGGATTTAGGATCCTTTGTCCGAGAGGGCGACGGTTCGAATCCTACTGTACCCAATTATTTGGTTTGGGACAGGGGTCAGTGGCGTGACTCTGTAAGCTCAGTCAGAGTCGACCCAGCTCTAAATGGATACTTGAAGAAACCTGGGGAAGGTAAACAGGAAGGGTGTGCGAAAGCACAGAATGGCTGGCCCCCATCCCCCTATTGCACTTCTTGGCTGAAGGGCATTGAGAAGGAGGTCAATACCGCTGGTTCAGACCTTAATGGTCTAGTGCCGCATCAATTACCTTTTTTTTCCCAACAGTTCTCGAAATTTTGAAGACATAGAATTTTGACAACTTGGATGCACATCATGTCTCTTGATTCAGATGTTCCTGTCCCTCCAGACATAGTTCAACGTCCAACTGCCTCCCTCCTTAAATACTTCATGCAAGTGTCAACTTAATACTCTCTGCCATTTTCAAGATATTGCAAATACAACATTTTGACAACTTAAAAAGGCATGTGTCTTTTGGTGTACCTAACTGTCTAACTACAAAAGAAAGAAAAAATATTGTGTCGTATCAAATAGACAATTTTACAATGTCTCACTACTTACACGTGAGCAAATTTTAATTCATATTATGTTGATTGGAGTTTGGGACACTTTGGGAGCGAAGAAAGATTAACTTTATGAGGAGGAATTAGTAACAGCACTGAAAGGTTTAAAAGTTAAAACAAAGGCCCAGGTGCTGATAGTTTGGTAAATGAGTTTTTTAAATATGGTGGCTGTGAAGTTAGAGATATTTTACCCAATACTGTGAAAAAAGGAATCACCTAGCGGTTTCAGGAAAGCTTTATTTAAACCCATCTATAAGAATACCCATCTCAGTAATTCTAGGGACAATGTCTTGGTTTTTTAAGCAGCAAATTACTAACAATGATTATACTTTGCAGACTTAGAGATACTGTGAATAAAGTCTTAAAAGTATAACAGTATGGTTTTAGGAAGGGAAGAGGATTCGTCGACCGAACTTTCACTCAGATTAATAATTGAGAAGTGCTTGAGTCATTAAACCCCTTCCATCCTCATTTTCATAGATTATGAGTAAGCGTTTGATGCGGTTAAGGTAGGAAATGAAGTTAGTTATCAAGAGTTAAGCAGGGTTGCGTTCTATCCTATTTATATGAATCATTTTGATGAAAATTGTCCTAAGGAGCATGGCAAAGGTTATGGGGAAAAACGGAACCAATTGGAGAAGTAAAACCCTCCTAGACTTAACATTATGCTTATTATTTGAGCTACTTAGGTGAAAATGTTCACAAAATGTATGATTTTTGGAGGTCTTGAGAGTTGAGGGTGAGTTGTACTATTCGTAAAGACGACTTGTGCAGTGAAGATGTTGAAAGGAAAATAGCCAAGGCCAGTGTGGTTTTCACAGTTGAAAACCACAGTTTGGAACAACATGAAGGTAACTCTGTGAGCCAAGATTAGAATGTTGGAAGTTATAGTAATGGCAGTGGCCAAGTAAGTTTTGAAGCGTGGCGCTCTAAAATACGGAGGAGGATTTGGTAGACTTTTACGAGAGAAATTGCCTATGGAGTATTGGGGTATTCGACTGACTGACCGTATCTTAAAAAGTAATCTGTACGAGTAATGTGGTCTGATCTGTTTTCTTTGACTGTAATGAGAGAATGGTTCAGATGAATAGGACTCGTTCTGCGGATGAAGGATGACAGATTACCAAAGATCGTCCGATGATCTAGGGCCAAACGAAAAGCAGGTTGTCCCCGAATGGGATGGGAGAATGTTGTAAGGAAAGATTCAAGGGAAATTGGAGCTTCTGAATAGGGTGTAGAGAGGGGGGTTTGAATAGATTAGGGTGGAGGAGGAAGATGCGTAGTTCTGTTGGCTTCTGGTGGCTTGGCGATGCAGTGAGTTATTAGGAGTTGTAGTAGTAGTAGTATTGGAGTCCCCCTAGTCTGAGGATTTAAAAGCACAAGTTTTCGAGCCAATCAAGGAAAAAGTTTTTGAGTCTTTTATAGCCCACTGAAGGAGGGGAATATTGTTTGGTGCATAAGTGTAGTAAGGTGCTTAAGGAGGAGCTTACGGCTATAAGTGTCAACCTGATCAGTGACAAAAAGTTATCTAGCCGAAAAGTCAATTGGTAATTTGGGTTAGTGAAGGCTCCTGCACCTTGGGTTGTGTCGTCCCCGGGCGCACATTTGGTGGACCTTTATTTTGATGGAAGGATTATCTTACCTGTTTTTGAACCTATTTTTAGGAAAGGACTGCTCCCAAAATTTTATTTCAGACTCGTCTTGGCCAATGGACTCAAGGCTCTTTACTATACACATCGCCAAAGCGGTTCCTCTGATGATGAATTAAGGTACATATATATTCAAGGAGTTTACAGGATGGCTTCAATCCACACATATGAGGCTCCCCCTCCTCATCCGACCCAAATTCTATAGTAAAAACTCTTTTAAAAAATTACTGCACAAATTGTATTGTAAAAATTTATTTTAAAAAATTCATTGCACAAATATACGGATAATTGATATATTTTGTTTTCAGTAAAGCACAA